>NW_024081345.1:955428-1025392 GCF_003009895.1 Hyaena hyaena
AGATTAAAAGCTTCTGCACAGCCAAGGAAACAACCCAGAAAATTAATAGGCAACCAACGGAATGGGAAAAGATAGTTGCAAATGACATATCAGATAAAGGGTTAATATCCAGAATCTATAAGGAACTCACCAAGCTACACGCCCGAAAAACAAACAACCCAGTGAAGAAATGGGCAGAAGACATGAACAGACACTTCTCCAAGGAGGACATCCAGATGGCAGCTGCTTTTTAATATAGAGTGATGAGCTTTAAGTGTTTGTATGTGTATAGAGAAGAATGAATGAGCCTATACTTCTTTGATAAGGGATCTTTTATGTCCAGTTGACTTCTATTTGCTGCCCATTAAGGTAATGGGTTTACTTGGTTGCATCAGAAGGAAACTTAAGCTCTCTTTCCTCTTCATTCCTGCCATCCTGCTTATCCCCTGTTAATGTGACCCTCTCATTTATGGAGTCTTCCGGATCTCCCTCTCTGGGCCTGACTTCTCTCCTGAGCCTTTATTTCATTTCCTTCTCTGACTGATAACTTGGTGTCCTACCCATGTTCCACTTGAGTGTGTCTAAAACTGTGCTCCTCTTTCTCCTAAGTCCCACTCTTGATTTTCCTGTTTCCTTCCGTGTGCCTCCAGTCTCACCGCAGCTGAAAACCTCCATCTGCTTTTGTTTTCCTTTCCCTCCCATCCCTAACTTACAGAGCCATCATTCAGAGTCCCGTGCCATGGCCTCTTCCATTCGACATCCTTCCCTTGTCTCATTTTTGTGTCTGACCACCAGCACCCCAGATGTTGACCCCATTCTTCCCATGCCTGGATTATAGCAAAGACTGTTGGACTCATCTCTCCTTTTGCCCCCACTCACCTCTCTTTTCTCATTTCCCATCTGGTTAATATGTATGTTAAGGATGGGACTCTACCTCAGAGCTCTTATATCCCCAGAAGAGAAATTTTCACAGCACAGCATTCTAATTCTGTGTTTTTAAAAAAGACAAAAGGTCATTTCTGATATTTGCCATATGCCTCTGGTTTGAAATTTGCAACTCGACACTGCGCAGACTTCAGGAAGTAATGTTAGGCAGATACGTTTATTTTCTGTGACTATTAGTTGATCTCTAAGGGTTTTATCAACTTGTAAATTTCTCAGCTCTAAATTTCCATGATAATGGTACTGTAAGAAAATTCATTACATCTGCAGTGCACTGTGGGAAAATGTATAATTTAGGGTGCTAATATACGTTTTTATTCAAAAAATACTTAAATTGAGAAAGAACATCTTTTTGTCTTGGTTTTTCTAGTTAGTGAAAATTAAATATTTTAAATTTCTAATTGTACATTCAACCGGATAGACAAAAAACAGATTTATGACATGTCTATTTTAAGCAAATATTCAAACTCAGGAAAAAATATTCCAGTCTGCCAAATGGTCTTTTAAAGAAACCAGAGCAGGAGCCTGAAGTTCACTAATAGTGGGTCTTAGTCATAGTAGGATGCAAATCATTCACTTTGAGAAAAGAATCATAATTTATTTAACCTTTCTCTTTTCAAGGTAAAGAACTTGGGAGCATATCACATGTATCTTTTAAAATGTTTGCCTAGATGGAGCAGATGGGTGGTGCAATCAGGTAAGCACCCAACTCTTGGTTATGTCTCAGGTCATGATTTCATGGTTTGTGGGTTTGAGCCCCATGTTGGGCTCTCTGCTGACAGTGTAGAGCCTGCCTGTGATCCTCTCTCTTCTGTGATCCTCTCTGTCTCTGCCCCTTCCCATCTCCCCCACCCTCTCAAAAATAAATAAACATTAAAATGTTTCCCTAGAAGTATGACACCAATACTTTGGATTGAAAACCCTATGTTTTTCCTATGCCGCAGTTCCATACGGGCTTAGTTTTAAAACATCAGTTTATCTAATAGCAAATAATGACAATAACCAAACAATAAAATCCATCATCATTACCACAGAACCAACAAACAAGAACCCCTGTACTTTTGTTGGGCTAACTTAGATCCACTGTTTTCTAGTGCTGCTCAACTGAGAAAGAGAAGGCAGTGCTGTCTTAGTTCTTAACTGACTTCTTTTCTCTGTCCAACTCTTGTCTGCACACATCACCCACTGTGAAAGGAGCCCTAAGAACACTACTTGACTTTTGTCTCCAAAGATGATTCATTATTCATTGCTGTACTCTGTTGAAATTGCAGTTGCTTGTTCTCCGCAGGAATCCGCACTTGGATGGTAACTTGCTCCAAGAAGGTAAATTTCTCTGTCTTTATGGTGGGTATCACACAGACCCTTTGAATTATGTAACTGAGAAAATCTTCAAGGAATCCAGATCATCTTAGTGGCCTGATTTTACATTAAAAAACAGAGGAATCATGTGGTAGAATGATTCTCTGTCCAAGCCACTGACGCCTGGATTGTACCCCATTCCCTTCCCAGAAATAATTTTTACTAAAGTTACCAATGACTTCCCAAATTGCTACATCCAATGGACATTTTACCCATCTTATGTGACCTCTCAGTGGTTAGCTGTTCCCTCTCTTTGAGAAATGTTATCTCTTGATTTTCATGATACCACGTGCTTTGGAATCCTTCTTCTCCTATGGCAGCTCTTTCTCAGGCTCTTTGAAGGCATCTCCCTTCCTTAGCACTCAATAATTGTTGGGACTGCAGGGCTCAGCCTTGGGCCCTTTTCTGGCCTTCCATTATGCTTTCCCTCTAAGCATTTTTATCTACATCATGGTTTAAGTTGCATCTACATAGAGACAAACCCAGAATTTTAGCCTCAAGCTCACTTGAAGACCAGACCACATACACGAATGGATGTTGTGACACTCATTTAGGTGTTCCATTGGCATCTCAGTCTTCTCGCCACAAGTGTTCTTCCCAGTTTTCCTCCTGTCGGTACGTGGCACGTGTATCAGCCTATGTGTATGAGCCAGAAACTGAAAGTCATCTGTGACTTCTGCCTCTCGTTCACTCCCACGTCCGGATGACTCTTTGTCATAGCATATCTTAAATCTCTGTCTCCCCCTCTTTGCCTTCCCCATCCTGGATCAACCTAAAATCACATTTGTCCTGAAAGTGCTTTTACAGATTCCTGCCTTGAGCTTCCTAGTTGTTCTTCTTTCTACCAGCTCCTCAATTCTAGTAACTTTTTCCTCTGTATCCAGAGTGACCTTTAACACTTCAAGTAACCTTTTATTCCTTATTTAAATCTTGAAGTAGCTTCTCATTGCACTTAGGATAGAACCCAAGGTCTTCAACATGGTTGGTGTGCAAGGCACCCTGTGATCTGGCCCCTGCCTACCTCGCTGGTGGTAGGTGGTTCTTCTCTCTTCTTGGCTCAGGATGAGTTCTTTGTTACTCAATTTTGTTGTTGCTAAATCTGCCCCCCCTACTTTATCGAGATAAAATTGACATATCACATTATATAAGTTTAAGGTGAACAGTGTGATGATTTGATAAACTTAGATATTATGAAATAATTATCACAACAATGTTACATAATTACCATTTCACATAATTACTTCACATCACATAATTACCATTTTTTTGTTGTTAAGGTGAGAGCATTTAAAATTTATCCTCACGTATGCAGTGGTGTGTTGTTAATTGTGGTCACCATGCTATACATTAGATCCCCGAAATTTGTTTCATAGCTGCAAGTTTCTAGTCTATGAACAGTATCTCCCATATTTCCCACCTCCTTGTAGCTATCAATCTACTGTTTCTATGAGTTTGATATTTTAAGATTCTTTATATAAATGAGATCATACAGTATTTATCTTTCTCTCGTTTATTTAACTTAGCATAATGTCTTCATGGTTTATTCATGTTTATACAAATAGCAAGATTTTGTTCCTTTAAAAAATTTTTTTGATGTTTATTTATTTATGAGAGAGAGAGAGAGAGAGAGCAACAGTGGAAGAGAGGCAAGAGAGAGGGAGACACAGTATCTGAAACAGGCTCCAGGCTCTGACCTGTCAGCACAGAGCCCGATGCAGGGCTTGAACCCATGAAATTGGAATTTTGATAGGGATTACATTGAATCTATGGATGGCTTTGGATAATGTGGGCATTTTAACATATTAATTCTGATTCATTAACACAAAATCTCTTTCCGTCTTCTGTCTTCAGTTTTCTTCATCATTGTCTAACAGTTTTCATTGTATAGATCAGTTTCTTTCCTTTGTTAAATGTATTTCTGAGTATTTTGTTGTTTTTGATTCTATTTAAATGGTGTTTGTTTTTAAATACCTTTTTTAGGTAGGCCATTGTTAGAGTATAGCCTGAAAACAGATTTTTGTATGCTTATTTGTATCCTAAAACTTCCCGAATTCATTTATTCTAACAGTTGTTTTTGCAGACTTGAGAATTTTCTATATACAAGGTCCTGTCATCAGCAAACAGACACAATTTTGTATCTTCCTTTCCTCTTTGGTTGCCTTTTATTTCTTTTTCTTGTCTAACTGTTTTGGCTAGGACTTCTAGTACTGTGTTGAAGAGAAGTGCTGAGAGTGGGCACCCTTCTCTTGTTCTTGATCTCAGAGGGAAAGCCTGTGTCGTGGCAGGGGCCAGCTGCAGACATACAGTCAGTACTGAGGGCCAGGGTCATCTGCAAGGGCCAGAGTGCACCTGCAGGTGCGGGCCGCAGCTGTCTGAGTGCACTCCTGTGACCGCGGAGTTTCACCACACGTGTTGTCAATAGTGAAGCAGGTGCCGAGGGTGCAGATTGTTGTGTTAATCCTCAACTCAGGTTTCTAGGTATGCAGGATTGTTTAGTGTTGACCTGGCTGTATTTCATGCACGGAGACTGAAAAAAGACATCCATGCTGTTCCGCCATCTTGGCTCCTCCTCCTATCAATACTTATTCATTCTTTAGTAATCAGCCTAAAAGTCTTGTCATCAACAATTTCTTTTACCCAGGTCCCCCTGTTATAATCTCTTACTAATACCTTTTTTCCCCCCACTCCTAGGACTTTTCTCATCCTGTATTTTCTTGAGAGATCAGCTGTTTCATAGCTCACTCCCTTGGAAACTTCAAGTTCCAAAGGTTCTCTCTCACTTATTCTAGCTTTTGTTTTCTCTTCTTAATGTGCATCTAAACACAATGGGGCTCTGATTGTGCCTATCTCTTCCCAGTTAGTGAAATCATATTGATAGCTTGAAATATTTACCCTGTGGAAATTAGTAACTATTAGAGTGAGGCACCCCTGTCCTCAGTTGTTAAGCATTTACCACCAAACCACTGAGCATGCGTTTGCGCCCGTGCACACCCACTCACAGCACCCCCCCCAGTTTATTGACCAATTGAGTTAACTGGTTTGTGCTAGTTAAAGCTTTATCTTAGTTACTATAATTATGTCACAGATATTGTTATGCAGATAAGAAAATAACTTTGACATTGCTGTATTCTCATCCCTTGTAGCACACATTTAGCATAGCTGGCACAAAACAAATATTTTTACACAATTGAAAGCATAACTTGGTGAAGGTAGGTCTGCAAAGGAAACATTGCTCATCTTTCTATTCTCTTTAATAAATAAAACCCGGTTGCTGACCTCTTGGAGCAATCAGAATGTTAATCATCTGTTTTAAATGTTTCTAAATCGTAGGGCATACTCATGTTTTCTCAGTATCCTAACCCTAAAACCTTACCTAGAGCAGCAATAAATAATATAAGACAGCTGAATATTGTGTAGAAAGCTTAATGGGAATAAATATGAGCGAAAAGTTGTGTACCAGCCCAGATTGTCTCTCAAATGTAAAGGCAATAGACCTACATTCTCAACATGAAATCCTTAGGGAAATAGAGTTCTTTTAAATAATCTACTATGCTATGAAATCCACCCAACCAAGAGGGGAATCAAAATCAAGAACATAGGGGAAAGATGTTGTAAAATAAGTGATATTCATCTTCAAACCCTTTTAAGCTTAACCCTTTTAAGTTTTAAACCACCAAGAGAACTTTGATGGTAGAACTGAATCTAAATATTATAGGTATTGGGGTAGCCTGGGTGACTTAGTCACTTAAGCGTCCGGATCTTGATTTTGCTTCAGGTCATGACCTCACAGTTCTGGGGTTTGAGTCCCATGTCAGGCTCTATGCTAGCAGGGTGGGGCCTCCTTGGGACTCTCTCTCCATTTCTCTCTACCCCTCCCCCACTCTGGGGTCTGTCTGTCTCTCTCAAAATAAATAAATAAACTACTAAAATATTATAGGCAGTGTGCACATAAAATGATATAACTAACAAAAGAGATGTGCAGGAAGGTCAACTGTGAAGAAATGTAAAATTAAAACATTTTCTATAAGGCATCCATGGATATTGCCTAAAGTTAAAGAAAATTGTTCTTTTCTTAAAATATTTTATTTTTAAGTAATCTCTACACCCAACATGGGTCTCAAACTCACAACCCTTAGATCAAGAGTCACATGCTCTACTGACTGAGTCAGCCAGGTGCCCCAAGAAAATTGTTCTTATTTCTTAAAGGTTTTATATGTTCTATTTTTAACATTGGAAGAATCTGTCTAAAATGTAGCTATTTCTTTAATTTCACTCTATTTTCATCTGTTAAATTCAAGTAAAATTAAACTCAAGCTTTTTATTCCAAAATAAAGTATATAATATGGATGTATTTTAATAAAATGACCCCAATCTATCCATAAATTTATCTGCTCATCTTTTATTTATCCATATTCATGAAGAGATGTGTGGCTAGTTGTCTATCAAACATCTATGGTAATTTGAGACTTTGAAGTGATTTTCAAAATTCTCTGTTATTAATTGATTCTTGGTGAGCAGGCATCAATTTTATAAAACAATATATCCTTTATGCTTCAAATAATCACCACTTTATTACCCCAAATCTGATTCTGAAGAATTCAGACTTAGATAAAATGTCACCTGAGCAGTAATTTTGTTTTGTGTGATTCATCTAAACATATTGGTGAATATGGAATCGGTTCTGAGCTAGTCTTAAAGTGTAAGTAATTTGGATATTGGAAATGAAATCTCTGCCTTGAGTTCAGTTGAGGAGAAGGTTTACACAATCTTTGCTCTCTCTATTAGTGAAAAACACTAGCGAGGCGGCCCAGGGCATGTTCCTGGGAAGCAAATGATAGGATTTCCCCATTTAGCCACCTTTGACTAATTATGCTAATTATAGAACAAGCTGCAGGGAACAGGCAGGCATGATGACTTGAAACATACTCCACAGATTAGTTATGATTTGCTTAACAGAGGCGCAGGATGGACTGTTAAAATCATGACTGTATCTGTAAAAAGTACCTGGGCAAAGAGAAGAGACAAATGGAGAGCTTCCTTTTAACCAAAAGCTTTAGAAAAGATGCCTAAAAGCCTAAAGCCACTGTAAACTCAAGTACCTATACTTGAAATTTTTTAGGGGTAATACCAATACCATGAGAAACATTGTCCTCTTCAATTGGTAAATCATATGGTATTTCTCATCTTGCTTCATGCCCCACCTCTCCGCCCTGTGCTGTGTTTCTCTTTATCCAGTGCAACTGGCATGTGAAGGTTTTCTTTGCAAATGAGTCAAGGAAAGGAAAATACTAATTTAACTGACCTGGTATCACTATTGCAACTGCTTATGTGCTGTTTTGATTTTTCAGTGTGTGCTGACACTCAAAAAGCCAGATAAGGAATTTTTTGGATGCTGTTGATTTTGAAATAGGGTGGCATTTTGGGTAGGGTCTGTTTACCTAGTTGCAATGCTTTTGCTTTTGGAGGAGCTCCTTGCCATGACTATTGAATGCTTTTACTTTCCCAGGGCACTCATTATGATTTGAAATCACAGACTTCGAAAGTAGTCATTGCATTCTTCTATTAGTTTAGTTTTCTTTTTTGCCTTTTGTGATAAAGGTAAACTATATTAGTTGTATATTTGTTAAAGAATCTTTGACGGACCAAATATCTAACTACTGTCTTTAACACTTGTTTTATATTGATTAAATTTTTTTAATGTTTATTTATATTTGAGAGAGAGACAGAGTGTGAGTGGGGGAGGGGCAGAGAGCGAGAGAGAGACACACATAGAATCTGAAGCAGGGGTTCGAAGCCATGAATTGTGAGATCATGACCTGAGTCAAAGTTGGATGCTTAACCAACTGAGCCATCCAGGTGCTCCAACATGTGTTTTAATGGGAAGAATTGACACTTAAGAAGTAAAATTTTTAGAACACAAATCACTTTAAAACAGTGGATTGCTAAATAGGTAGAGTTCTTTACTGAGCTTATAGTGAACACCTATTATGGACATGGGTTATCAGGAGGAAACAAAGTACCTACCCTGTGGGGGTGAGGACATACAATATGTCAGGGAACTTACAAGTGAAACTGTTAATAAAATACAACAATGTAGGTTTGAATGCTGAATGGGTGGTATCAAATATGCATGTCACTGAGGGTCAGACCCCTAAAATTATTCAGCTGAAAATCTATTCTTGAGTCTGTCCAGACTGTCTTTCCTTAAATCGTTTGTCATGTACTTTCATGTATCAAAGAGAAGATATACATAAGAAATGTATAAAAACTATTTTCTCATATTGAGATTTTGAAGTGTCTTCCTGTGAAGGGAAACACAGGCGCTGCGCATCTAAATTGTTTATGCTACTATAATTTTCTGTTTTAACACATTACACATAATAAGTGTTGGTAAGTGCTGCTTGGAAAGGATACTGTATAAATCCTTTTCTAACAATAGTTTTAGAAGTTACTTGGGTCTGCACTGAAGACTTACATCAAATGTAAGGGCCTTGAAGTTATTAAGCACAAATGGTCAGAGAAATACTTCAGAGAGTTTTCAGAGAGGACAACTGTATTCTTGGTTCTTCTCCTCTTGCCCTTTTCCAGGGAGTGCATAACTCACATTTTTATAGTAGACCCATGTGAACAATAAGGCATCCATTGTTTTGGATCGTGGCAAGGCTAGTTGTAGAAAATGTCAATGTGGGTGACATGCCTTCCCTCACTAGTTCCTCTCTGGAATTTTCTTCATGTCCTCCTGTATCATTCTTGTTATTATTCTCTCCTGTGGTTATCCAGGTCAAACTTAGTTCCTCTACCTTTCCTCTAATTCATCCCTTTAGTATTAGCCAACATTCATTGTCCTTGCCTTCCTCTGTCCCCAGAGAGTTCTGATTTGGTTTAGACATCCACCCTCCTCCCCATGGCCTTGCCCTTCAGGAGGGGCTGACCCATTCTTACTCCCAGAGACTGGATTCTGATTGGTGATTTCAGTTTGCTGGCCAGTGATTGGTTCTAGCATGGCTTTTGATAGGCTTAGGGCAATGTCCCATGAATAAAAGTGTTCTGTGGGCTTCTAGGAAAAGCTTCCTTATTCTTACAAAGAGTAGAAGGAAAATACTGCTTTCTTTCTGCCTGGCAACATTGCCATACTTGGGTTTGATACCTGGAATATCTACTTTTTGGCCTAGGTAAGCAGAGTCTGAGCATAGAGGCAATACCTGAAAGGGAGGAGAACCTAGAGAATTATAAGAAGGTAGAGGCAAAGCAGAGGTCAGTGACCTTTCTATGTATAGGGCCAGATAACAAATATTTTAGGCTTTGTGGCCTCTGGTTTGTGTTGTAACTACTCATCCCTCTTATTGCTACACAAAAGTAGCCATAGACAATACATACATAAATGGCCAAGGCTATGTTCCAATAAACTTTATTTCCAAAAAAAAAAAAAGGAAGCAGCCCAGATTGGGTCTGTGGGTTGTAGTTGCTAAGCCCTGAACTAGAATCTACCTTGGTATGTATTATAATCCATTTCTACTCACAGTACTTCTGACACCAAGTATGTGGAGGATTTCCCTCACACAATCATTTCTCCAGCTCTTCACTTAAACTATAATTCAGTTTAATTCAGACACTAACCACTGGGACTTAGCATCGACCACACAGGTTGGAGGCTCTGTCCCATAAAATTGCTTCCACTTTGAATGCTAATCACAAATCCCAGACCACCAGTACTTCTGGCCACCTGGCCGTAAGTCCAGGGATTCCCATAGCTCTCTTGTCCAGCTCAGTCATTTGTTGAATTGGGTAATAGAACTGTTGGTTCACAACCCTCTCAGGAACTTTCTTGGTGTAGTCTCAAACAGACCCCTGTATACAGAGTGCAGGAAAGACCTAAGAAAGGGTCAGGCCATTTCACATTGGCAGGTGGCAGTTTTGATAAGCAAAGGGAACTTACGTCCAAGGCTTGTCTTGGGTGGCACCAAGATGAATGGATCCCCGCACCTACCTAGTAAATCTTAGAAGTTTCTAAAGAGGCTCTACCAGATCTAGTCACATGTAGGTAACTTTAACACCACATCACCATCTCAAGGCTGTGTCCTTGCAGTAGTCTCTGGAAGCAGGAAGGCAAGTGGAATCCACATTCCAAGGACAGAGGAGGGGGTGAGGAGGCTCTAAGTGCCTGGGTCTAGCTTATAGGTCATTTGGCAATCATGTCTTTTGGATGACCTTCCCCACTGAGAACTCAGGAAAACATTTTGCTTACTATTACAGGTTTATTATAAAAGGGTCAGTTTTGGAACACACAAATGGAAGAGATGCATAGGTCAAGGTATGGGGGGAGGGGTTATTCAAGAATTTATATCATTCAAGAGTTTGTTTAGAGCTTGTTCTCTATCCCTCTATCATTTTCTGGAGGCTTGTAGGAAGGGCTGAAAGTTCCAATCCTCTCGTCACTTAGTCTTTCTGGTGACCAGCCCCATCATGGGGCTATTTGGGGGCCCCACCCTAAGTCACCTCATTAGCATAAGCCCAAATGTGATAGAACAGGGCTCATAATGAGTAACAAAAGATGCCCCTATCACTCAGGAGGCATTCAGTGTTTTAGGAGCTTTATGCCAGGAACCAGGGACACAGAACAAATACATTTTTTTAAAGATATTTTAAAATTGTTTTTTATTTATTTCTAGGAGAGAGAGAGAGAGAGACAGCGTAAGCAGGGGAGGGTTAGAGAGAGAAGGAGTCACAGACTCTGAAACAGGCTCCAGGCTCTGAGCTGGCAGTCAGCACAGAGCCCGACGCAGGGCTCGAACCCACGAACCGCGAGATCATGACCTAAACGAAAGTCGCACGCTTAACCGACTAAGCCACCCAGGCGCCCCTGAACAAATATATTTCTTCTTACACCACACTGTGTGTCTAGAGCTTCCGCATATTTGTACTCTTTATATGTGAGACCATGCATTTTCTAATTGATTGAAAACTCTAATTGATTTTCTAGTTTCTAATTGAGTCTGTGTATTTGTTCTTCGTAGCCACAAGCATCCTCATAATTATAACCTGAGATAGTAGGATAGGACCCATCTTGTCTGCTACTAAGTAGTGCCTATATTGCAAAAGAAGCCTTTTGAAAACAATACCCCTGTCTCTGTTTTTAATATACTCTTGTTTGTAATGACCCAAACCTTAGGCTTGAACTTAAGCAGAACTTGAGTTGGTAGGAGGTGAATTATTCTAGGGCAAACGAGGTCTCCTGGAGAATCCTAAATGCCATTGTGTTAGAAGTTGCCCACCTGACTCATAGCACCAGATAGAATGTGCTTGGTTCTTGTTTGCTCTGATTGGTGCTGTGATAACTGCTGACCACTCTAGATGTGGATGTTCCTACTAACTTTTTTCATCAAAAGTCTGGTTATGATATCTTTGCTCTTCCCCATCAGTGCCACTTGTGAGCTTCACAGGGCATTTGAAAAAGTCGGTGTGACTGTACTTCAGAAACAGTGACAAACAATTCTCTGAGAAAGGAGACCAGTGGTTCCCTGAGAGAGACGGAATGAAGGTACTCTGCGATTAAGTCCTTCCAGGCTTGGACACTTCTCACTTCAAGCCTTGGTATAAATCTTCATAATGTAACTATGAAGTTTGTAATTAAATTCTTCTGGCTACTTTGGAGTATACTAGGAATGTTTTAATTACTTTTCCTGGGTTATTGTCATTTATTTCCTCAAGGGGTGCCTCATTTGAGTAATTCCATTCTTTTGGATTACATGTTGCTATTCTTAAAACAGTTATTCTAGACACATTTCTTTCCCTCTCATATTGTATTTTTAACTAAACTGGGTGCACAATCTCTTTGAGGATCATTGTGTGGGAGTTCCAAGTACTGTTAATTCTTTTGAAATAGATGAAAGCTAGAAGTAAGGAAGAAGACGCATGAAAAGAAAACTTAATGGCAGAGACAGCGAAAGGAAGCTATTAAATCTTCCAAAACCCAAAAAAGTCTGCTTGAATAATAGATTTGATGAATATATTAAGACCCTGACCAACACATTTTCATGAGACTAGAGGTTAACTTACCCCCTTATGCATTCGGGATTGGACTTTGCATTCTAAATGTCCTTACTTTGCTCTTTAGTTCTACCTTTGTCCTCCAGACATTCAGTCAAATTGTTTTTCTTGGATACAGAATATCTCAGATGATTAAAAACAAAGTAAATGATGTTACTGTCTGCTTGTGTTAGCAAGTAGCACATCCTTTTATGAAGATGATGGTTTTACCATGCCATGTGTTCTGTGACCTGCAAAATTACAGTCAACAGCCCCTGGAAGACCAGCAGCAACAATCACAAATGGAATTCCTTGAGAATAACTAGTTTATCTTCCTGTAGGAAGAAGTCCTGGGGGTGGGGGGGTGGGGGGGTGGTGCCTATCTACATATCTGTGTAGTGAAATTTGGATCTTTTACCTCTTCCATTGATTTGAAGCTTTAGTGTTGTCATCTCTGCTTGTATCCATGCTGGAAATACTTGGATTTCTCAGTTGACCAGAGAGAAGGGAGAGTTTGCAGTCCAGGGAATGAGTCAAAAATCCAAAAACAAAAACAAAACTTTTAGTCTTATGCTGTCCTTGCTCCATCTTTAAATCTGCAGGAGAGTCCATTTCATGAGTTTCAGTTAGAGTTTCATGAGTGGATATGATCTACATTTGGAAGGTGGAAAAAAAATAAAAGATCAAATTAAATGTCAGAGAGCAAGAGGCAGCCTTGTTTGACTGCAGTCTTTTTCTCTGCCAAGTCAAAATACTGCCTAGATGCTCCTTGGCTTGGAAGGATATCCAGAGTAGAATCTTTCTTCCATAGCTCCTTACTTTGTATTCCACTAGTTTTTGAAGTTTCCAGGGCTATGAGGTTTGGATTATTTAAACTGAGCAAATAATAAAGATACTTTGGCTCTTTGGATTTTTTTTTTTTAGAAATCATAATAGAAATTTCTGAATTTCTGCCATTAGGAACAGTGGTTATGTGAACAGTTTTTATTTATTCTAAGCACATAGAGCAGCAGAGGCTGGGACAGGGAAGGAAGCGGTGGTAGCCCTGGGTGTTGTATTTCATCTGAAATGAGAACATTATCTGTCTGCTTGGTCAATAAAGGACAGCTTTCAATTGGGCCGCCCTTCCTCTTGTTTCTTCTTGGTAAGCACAGTGAGTAATTGAAAATTAAAGATTCTTTTTTGTTATCTTAAGGAGAATTAAACATAACAATTTTTTAAAACCAATTAATTTAGTTTTAATTTACATCCAAGCTAGTTAGCATATATTGCAACAATGATTTCAGGAGTAGATTCCTTAAAGCCCCTTGCCCATTTACCCTATCCCCCTCCCACAACCCCTCCAGCCACCCTCTGTTTGTTCTTTTTATTTAAGAGTCTCTTATACGTTTTCCCCCTCCCTGTTTTTATATTATTTTTTGTTCCCTTTTCTTCCATTCATCTGTTTTGTATCTTAAATTTCTCATATGAGTGAAGTCATATGATAGTTGTCTGACTGACTTAATTTTGCTTAGCATAATACCCTCTAGTTCTGTTCACGTAGTTGCAACTGGCAAGATTTCATTTTTCTGATTGCTGAGTAATACTCCATTGTATATATGTATATACACCACATCTTCTTTATCCGTTCATCTGTCAATGGACATTTGGGCTCTTCCCATACTTGGCTATTGTCGGTAGCACTGCTATAAACATTGGGGTGCATGTACTTCTTTGAAACAGCATGCCTGTACCCCTTGGATAAATACCTAGTAGTGCAACTGCTGGGTCGTAGGGTAGTTCTATTTTTAATTTTTTGAAGAATCTCCATACTGTTTTCCAGAGTAGTTGCACCAGTTTGCATTCCCACCAGCAGTGCACAAGACATCCTCTTTCTCTGCGTCCTCGCCAACATCTGTTGTTGCCTGAGTTGTTAATGTTAGCCATTCGGAGTGGTGTGAGGTGGTATCTCAGTGTGACTTTGATTTGTAGCTCCCTAATAATTAGTGATGTTGGACATTTTTTCATGTGTTGTCAGCCATCTGGATGTCTTCTTTGGAGTAGTGTCTATTTATGTCTTTTACCCACTTCTTCCCTGGATTATTTGGTTCTGGGGCATTGGGTTTGGTAAATTCATTATAGATTTTGGATCCTAACCCTGTATCTGATGTGCTGTTTGCAGATATATTCTCCCATTCCATCAGTGGCCTTTAAGTTTTGCTGATTGCTTCCTTTGCTGTGTAGAAGCTTGTTATTTTGATGAGGTCCCAGTAGTTGATTTTTGCTTTTGTTTCCTTTTCCTCTGGAGATGTGTTGAGTAAGAAGTTGCTGTGGTTGAGGTCAGAGAGGTTTTTGCCTTTCTCCTCTAGGATTTTGATGGCTTCTTGTCTTACATTGAAGTCTTTCATCCATTTTGAGTTTGTGTATGGTGTAAGAAAGTGATCCAGGTTCGTTTTTCTGCATGTTGCTGTCCACTTTTCCCAGCACCATTTGCTTAAGAAAATGTCTTTATTCCATTGGATATTCCTTCTGGCTTTGTCAAAGATTAGTTGCCCATACATTTGTGGGTCTATTTCTGGGTTCTGTATTCTGTTCCATTGATCTGAGTATCTGTTTTCTGCCAGTACCATACTGTCTTGATGATTACAGCTTTGTAATACAGCTTGAAGTCCAGGATTGTGATGCCTCCAGCTTTGGTTTTCTTTTTCAGGATAAGAATAACGATTTTTTAAAAATTGCTTAATATGTCATTTAGATACACTATGAGGGGAAATAGAGATATATTTACCAGGATGAAGGAACTTTATCTTCCAAGACTTGTTCCAGTTCTTCTTACATTCCTGCCTGTCCCAGTTGCCTACTGTTTCTTATAAAGCATGGCAAAATGTAGGGACTGTGTATCCCCTGAAAAAAGTTAGGCATGTGTTTTGTATAAATACAAAATGTATAAATGTATTTGAGAATTGAATGAAATAGTTCTTGACTGGATCCAAGATGGAGTTGAAATTATAAATGCATGTTCTGTCAGTCCCTGAAGAGAAATGAATCTCTGGTTGCCTAAGATGCTGGTTTGTTTTCATGTGACTTGATTGGAAAATTGAGAGTAGAGTATAAAATGATTAAAAAAAAGAAAAGGACAAAGACTCTCAGAGAACAAAGCCTACTGCCCATTCTTTAATATTGATCTTTCCCAAGGCTGCACTTTCACTTTTTCTTTCTTAATCTAAGGACTCCCATGGGCTTTCTCACTTATTTCTATGGCCTGTTTTCTACCTTATATGCTTATGATTCCAAAATCTGGATCTGCAACCGAGATATATCTCCTGAAATTAAGCACAGTATTTGCAGCTGTTTTTCACTTTGCAATTAGATGCCTCAAAGGACATGTTTACAACTCAAATCATTATCTTACCCCTCAGTCAGACATTTACATGTTTCTTAATGCTGTTGATAGTCACACCATATACCCCATTGCACAATTGTTCATTCAACCTTAGAAGGAAACCTCATATTTATTTATTCTTTTCATTCTCAAAGTCATCCTTCTAGCTCTGGTCTTAATCCTTTCTCCACTCATCTGTTATCCTTATCTCCTAGACTAGTCTCTGCCTTTGCATCTCAACCCTGATCATTATCATTTTTTTGGACTTACTGAACTTTGTAATTCACTGAAAATAAACCATATAAATTTGAAGTCTATATTTTGAGAAGTATCTAAACCATTGCCATAATAAGGGTAATGAAAATATCCTTCATTCTCAGAAGTTTTCACATGATCCTTTGTACTATCTCATTCACTTTCCTCCCACACATACCTCTATTTTTGGGTAGTTACTTATCTTCTTTCTGTTGCCATAGATCAGTTAGCATTTCGTAGAATTTGATGTAAGTAGAATATTCTGAAGGATTCCTTTTAATATATAATTTTAATACTGGCTCTGAATTCTTCAGCTTCTATATGTTCTGAATAAGTCTGTATTTAATCTTGGTTTTGGAAAAATATTTTACCTGGGTATAAAATTCTACATAGACAGCTTGTCTTTTCTTTAATTCTTTCAAAGATGTACTCATCGTCTTCTGTGTTTCATTTTTTCCCAAGGAAAACCCTGCTGCCATTCTTGTCTTTGTTTCCTTGTATGTAATGTTTCTCCTAACTTTTATGATTTTGTATTTATCACTAGTTTTTAACGAATTGGGTTATGATGAACCTTGGTGTCATTACATGTATGTTTCTTGTGCTTGTAATTCATGTATATCCTTGAATCTGTGTGTGTGTTGCTTATAAGGATTTTTGAAAAAAATATTCCATTATTTATTCAAAGTTTTCATTTGTCCAACTTCTTTTTTCTTTCTCCAGGGACTCCGTGCATCCTACAAATCACTAATACTCATTTCAGTTTTTTTTTTAATTTTTAATGTTTTATGTATTTCTGAGAGAGAGAGAGAGAGAGGCAGCATGAGCAGGGGAGAGTCAGAGAGAGAGGGAGACAAAAAATCCGAAGCAGGCTCCAGGCTCTGAGCTAGCTGTCAGCACAGAGTCCAAAGTGGGGCTCGAACCCACAAAGCTTGAGATCATGACCTGAGCCGAAGTCGGGCGCTAACCGGCTAAGCCACCCAGTTGCGCCTCATTTCAGGTTTTTTTTGGGGGGAGGGACATTTTTCCCTCTTTGTGTGTCATTTTGGATAGTTTCTATCACTATGTTTTTGGGTTCATTGTTACTTTTTTCAGTAGTGTCTAATATTCTGTAATTCTATCCAGTTTAATTTTCATTTTAGGAATTGTATTTTTTTGTTATTTCCAGGAGTTCAATTTAGGTGTTCTAAGAATATGGTTTATATTTCTACTTAACATGCTCAAATATTCCTCTACTTTGACATTTGGGTGTTTGAGTTATAGTTATAACTTCCAAGATACTTGTTTAACAATTCTGTAATCTCTGTTATTTCTCAAAGTGTTCCTGTTGATTGATTTTTATCCTTACTATATACTAAATATACTGAATACTATATGTATTTCCCCCCTCCTTTGCTTAAGTTTGGAACCTCTCTCTATGCAGGAATCTGGGCAGTTAAAGTTCAGTTGATTTCTACCCTTGCTTTCAGGAGTCAGAGTCTGACACTGTCTCTTGCGAGTGTCTGAAACCTTGTTTCATGTATTTTGTCTGGTTCTTTTTAGCTGTTTCAAGCAGAGGGTTAAATCTGGTTCCTCTTATTCCATCTTGATCCCGACCCAGAGTTTCTCTTATATAATTTAGGTTTGTACTATTGCTTGAATTATTGTTTTGAATCTCTAATTCTGTCATTCTCCTAATTAAAAATCTTTGGTGATATCTGTCCTTCTCTGCCTGACTTATTTCGCTCAGCATAACACCCTCAAGGTCCATCCATGTTGCTACACATGGCCAGATATCATTGTTTCTCATTGCCATGGAGTATTCCATGGTATAGATAAACCACATCTTCTTGATCCATTCATCTGTTGATGGACACTTAGGAACTTGACGGAGGAACAAGGGGGAGAAGAAGGGGGGAAATGGTGGGGGAAAGGGAGAGAGGCAAACCATGAGAGACTCTTGAATGCTGACAAAAACTGAGGACTGATGGATGTGGGGGGGAGGGGGGGTTGGGCATGGAGGAGGACACTTGTGGGGATGAGCACTGAGTGTTATGTGGAAACTAATTTGACAATAAACTATTTGTAAAAAAAAAAAAACAAAAAAAAATCTTTGGTGATAACTTTTTACTTTCAGGTAAAGGTTCTCATCTATAGTGGAGCATCTAAAGACCTTGACATAATGGCTCTTTTCACATTCATTTTAGGCCATTACTTTTTTTCCTTAGTCATGCTACCTACTATATCGAACTATATCAATCTATATCAAACACACTCAATTAACCACAATTCCTGAAATATGCCATCCTAGTGCTTTGATCTTGTTTTTTTCTTTGTGCATACCACTTTACCTTCTCAGGCTGTTGAGATCTTACCTACTCTACAACACACATATCCTAGTTCAAATATAACCACTACTCTAAGGTCTTCTGTGACTTTCTCCCCACTGTTCTCAGCAAGATCATTAGTCTGGTGTTCCCTCTCCTGATAGCTTCTGTTCCTTATGGAGCACTTACTGTAGTACTTACTGGTTTGTCTCACTAGCCTGAGAACACTTCCAGAGTACCACCTGGCAAATTTATTCTGTAGAGGGCCAGATAACAAATAATTAATTTTAATTTTTAATTTATTTTTGAGAAGGGAGGGCCAAGAGAGAGGGAGATAGAGAATCTGAAGTAATCTCTGCACTATCAGTGCAAAGCCTGACATGGGGCTTGAACCCATGAACTGTGAGATTGTGACCTAAGCCAAAGTCAGACGTTCAACTGACTGAGCCACCTAGGTACCTCCAGATAATAAGTATTTTAAAGTTTGAGGGCCCCACAGGTCTTTGCTGCATATTATTCTTTGGTTTTCTTTACAATCCTTTGAAAATATAAGATTCATTCTTAGATTAGAGGCCAAGCAAAAACTTCCTGCTTCAGGCTGTAGTCTGCTTAGAAAAGAGAGGTTATATTTAATTTTTTTTACCCAGTATAGTGTCTGACCCTGCGAAAAGGCTCCATAAAACCAAATAGTTCTTTAGTAATGACCGTAGAATCTCCTGTAATGTTTAAATGCTTCATATGTGATGATAACTCTTCTAAGAACTTAACATAGGTTTTACCATTTGGTTTGTACAACATCAGGTCACATTGTAAACATCATTTTATAGATTAGGCAGTGTTGGCATGAAGAAATTTAGGTATTGGCTTAAATCCCTAAGAAGTTAGAAAAGGAATAGTAGGGAGACAGAGGCAGTGAAGCTAGAAAAGGAGTAGTTTGGGGACAGCAGCAATTGTATATGTTCTTACTCTTTTCAGTTAAGCTCCCAAAGAGGACAAAATGTTCCTACCTATTGTGTATTCAGCCTCAACCCCCCTTCCCCAACCCCCATGGAAAACAAATGTAGATTGTAAAGTCTTTGACCTAAAGATTGATCAGTTTCAAGGATAAGTAACCACATCTGCTCAATTTTATGCTTATCATATAGTTTGGACAAAATATCAAAACTGAATTTCTAGGAAGCTAGATATTACTTTTTAAAAATATGAAAAGCCTGGGGTGCCTGGGTGGGTCAATTGGTTAAGCATCACACTTAAGCGCAGGTCATGATCTTGTGGTTCATGAGTTCAAGCCCCACATAGGGCTCTGTGGTGACAGTTTGGAGCCTGCTTTGGATTCTATGTGTCTCTCTCTGCCCACCCCCTCACCCCCCAAGTTCTTGCTCTCTCTCTCTCTCAATATAAAAATATGAAGAGTCTCAGATGTATTATCATCACCAATTTTCTCCTTAAATTCTAGAAAACTCCTATTCCTCCTTAAGTATAATTATAATATCCTTCAAACAAAACAATTTGTATAAAATGGTTTTCTTCAATATCCGATTGACTTAGAAGCTGAAGAAGCATATTATTTGAAAGCACACACACAAATGTTTTATTTTTTAAATTTTAAATTTCTTGACCAAAAAGGAAAGGATAATTGTCTTTGTGTTTTATATAAAACATTACCTCATAGCTGTCAGTTTGTGACAGAGTGAACTAATTAATGAATGCTGATACTAGGAATCTTGATGATGCTTTTTGGAAATCCCAATAGGCTAGACTCATTAACATCATGGAATTGAAGCTTCAATAATCAATCAAACCATCATCGTGAACCAAAACACCCTCAATGCAGCTGCCATTTATAATTAAGTGGTAATAATCTTTATAGGAAAGATTACAGTGGTATAAAAAGCACCGGCTGTCACACTTAGCTTTTCAAAAAGGAGAGGCTGTTTCACTGCAATAATTATTATTAGGCCAATTTAAAGCAAATTAGTAGGCGGTTTAAAGTTAAATATACAATATATTTATATCAAGAGAAGTATTGTAAAGACAGTTCATGTTCTCATCGGGAATTCAGTATGTTTTTTCAGATGACAGCTATGCTCACTCCGGAGTTCAATTCTTCTCCCCAGAAGACAGGCAGAAGAGAGCTGGGGGGGAACAGAGGCTCTGAACCTGAGGTGGGCTGCTAGCTGCCCAGGCAGGGGACCATTCTTGGGAACTAGGTAACTGGCATTTATTTCCTTTTCAAAATACAAATGTCTTCGGCTTTTAATCACTGACATTTCTCCTTCCTTCCAGCATTTTATGTTGCTTATATCATTGTATTCCTAAAAATTGTTATTGACACCCAAACAAAAAACAATAAAAAAAATGATGCAACAGCAGCATAAATATGGAGTATAGATGGGTTGTTACAGGGTGGTCACTGCCAGTTCTCAAAAATGTCAGGGTTACCTCTGAGAATGCGGGAAAACTGGAGTTACAGTTTGGCATTCCTGTAATCCTGTAAATCAGACTTTTGTATTGTGTTCTTGTCTGAGGACACATCCATCCAGTTAAAGTCATGTCTCCACGCTGAGAACTGAGAAGACTAGGGCTGTGTCAGCTTGGCTTATCAGGGAAAACTTGGGAGGGGACAGTTACTGAATCCCTGCCCTCGGCTTACTTGACATAAAGCCATTTACCTTCCCAGAGCATAATTAACCATCAGGTGATGGGGTTAGGAGTGGGAGCTCCTGTACTTGACTCAACTCACAAATGAATTCTCACATTATCTTAGGTGGGCCCAATAGCACATGCAGTGGCATGTGGGGCTGAGAGGTCCACAGCTTGCTTTATCTAGCAAGTGAGGTCTTTGGGTTTCTGTTTAGTTGGTGAAATTGATCATTTGATAATGCATTTCTGAAGAGTTGAGCAGATGCCGTGGGTGAGTTGGGATTGTTTATTTTCTCATCACATATTTTATTTATCTACCTATTTTATTTTCGCATATGCAAACAATGGCTTCCTGAAAGAAACAGTTTCTAGGTAGTGATGTGCTCATTTCTGCACGAGTTACATTCAGTGACAAAATAGATTTTCTCCGTGTCCTTGATCATGGGTTAATTTTCTGTGGAAATGACATTGCTTCCTTGAGATCCTATGAAATCTCAGTCATTGGAAAGGGCCTTTCTAGATGGTCTCTAATTCTGTTGACATATTTATGTGTTGCCACTCGGAGACATTTTTCTTTAGTTTCCATAGCATTTGCTCTCTGGTCTTATTTCCCTTTCTCTGTGAACAGTGTTGGATATGAACCCCTTCTGTTCATTGCTTCTTTTCCATTTAAATGCTCCCCTAGCACCTGCCCTAATGTTTCCCTCACCACACTCTCCATTGGGAGAGGGTCATGGCATCACCTTTCACCCCATGAGTCTGTATCCTTGACCCCAGCTCTTAATCAACTTCCTGGCCTCAGTTTGTTGTTGTTGCTATTTACCTTCATTCACAGCGGCCATTTCAGAGCAACATGCCCTAAATTCGCAATCTTTTTTTCCAAACCTGCCTGCCTCTCTCCTCCTCCCTCTGACTACTCCTCTCCCTTCCCAGCAGCCAGGCTAGAAGTCTCAGAACCAACCCCGATCCCCTTCCTCCTTCCTCTCATCCTCCCTCAGTGACCCTGCCGTGTCACTCTCACTTCTGCAAGGACATGGTTTACCAGAATGGTTAAAAAACAGTGTTCTGGAACCAGAGGTTGGATTCCTTAACGGGTGCCCTGAGGCAGTTTTTAACCATTCTGTGCTTCAGTGCCTGTGTCTGTAAAACTGAAAGAATAGAACTTACCTTGTGAGGATTAAATGAGTTCCTTATTCTCAGAGCAGTGCAGGGTGCACAGGAAACCCCCAAAAGATGTAAGCTGTTACAATTATTATTAGTTTCTGTGGGTGCCCCCTCCCAGTCTCCCTGTGATAATGTTGATCCAGGCACTTGTCATTTCTTGGTTGGACACTGGAATAATCCCTGACTGACCTCCTCATCCCTGGGATCCTGTCATTCCATTTCACCTTACATTCCGCTTCCAGAAATATCTGACAGATGGCCAAGATTTTTAGTCTCCTGCTCAGAAAGATTTAACGTAGAAAACAAAGTCTTCAACTCCTTTGTTTGTCATTGAAGATTGTGTACTATTTTCCACTGCCATTGACCACTATTCCCTTTCAGGGGCCTTTAAGCCCAGCCAAGGTGAATGTTATACTTTTCTCCATTTTTGTTCTGCACTTGCCCACCTCCTTGCCTTTGTTCACAGGGGATCTTCAGCCTCCAAGCCTACTCACAAGGCTCTACCCATGGAAAATTCTTTTACCATCCCCATGGCCCCACAAAAGATATCTGCCCTTCATTTTATCTCCCATAGCAACTTATTTTTATAGCTCTTAGGATTCTTTTTACTTTCTGATACATGTTTTAGTTATGTAAGTACCTTTATTTTTCTTGAGTTTAGAGCACATTTATACTTGATACAATTTTAAATTCCTCTCATATCTACATAATGCCTTACTCATAGGCGATGGTCAGTACATAAACATGGCATGAATGAATGATTCTCCTTGAGTCTGTGTGTCCAGCAAAGGGCATTCATCTAGGAGATGCCCAATATGTCTTTAAAAAGGCATATTGTTTATTCCCAGTCAAAATTTATTTCTTTATTTCTTTAATTTATTTTTTTTTAATTTAAATTCCAGTTAATGATATAGTGTAATAATGGTTTCAGGAGTAGAACCCAGTGATTAATCACTTCCATATAACACCCAGTGATCATCCCAACAAATGCTTTCCTTAATTTCCATTACTCATTTAGCCCATCACCTCACTCATCTCTCCAGCAACCCTCAGTTTGTTGTCTGTATGTAAGCATCTCTTAAGGTTTGTTCCCCTTCTTTGTTTTTATCTTATTGTTCCTTCCCTTACCTTCATTTGTTTGTTTCTTAAATTTCACATGAGTGAAATCATATGGTATTTGTCTTTCTCTGACAGTATATTATGCTTAGCATAATAGTTCCATTATGTTGTTGCAAATGGCAAGATTTCATTCCTTTTGATCACTGAGTAATATGCCATTGTGTGTGTGTGTGTGTACTACATCTTCTTAATCTACTCATCAGTCGGTCGACATTTGGGTTCTTCCCATAATTTGACTATTGTCGATTGTGCTGCTCTAAATATGGGGGTGCATGTGCCCCTTTGAATCAGCATTTTTGTATCCTTTGGATATATACCTAGTAGTGCAATTGCTGGATCATAGTGTACTTCTATTTTTAATTTTGTGAGGACCCTCCATACTGTTTTCCAGAGTGGCCGCACCAGTTTGCGTTCCCACCAACAGCATGGAAGTGTTCCCCCTTCTCTGTATCCTCACCATCATCTGTTGTTTCCCGAGGAGGGAATAGTTCATTTTAGCCATTCTGACAGGTGTGAGGTGGTACCTCATTGTGGTTTTAATGACAAAATTATTTATTATTCACAGTAAAGCCTCTTGACTCTTTGTAATAAGAGTTGTGTTTGAACTTATAGGAGCCATAGCATTTGGGAGTCTACATAGACCTTAGAAGGAGTGTTCCAGTCTCCTGTGGGAAAACAGAGGCCCAAGGGGAGAGTGGCTAATCCCAGATGGCAGATCCAGTTATCAGTAGCAGAGTATCTCAGTGGATAAGACTGCTGGTAGATTCTCTACTCTTGGGCTTACAAGCTTTCCTTTCCATTGTTCTAAAATAATCTTTTTTGTGGTCTAGGAGTAGTAATCAGAGAGTTTGAATCAAGTTTCTTTCCAACTAAAATAATTTCCAAAGGGGAAAATTATTCACCATTTATAAAAAAGTTATAATTAGCATAATGGTGCATCTTGAAGAATGAGACAATTTAGTGCTGAATATTTGTGCTAGTTAAATATAAGAAGTATTGGAAACATGGGAAGCAATGTGGTAAGAAGACATTAGTGTTCTTACTGAAGTTCGCTTCACAAACTTTTCATCTGCAGGACTGATCATTTGTACACACCTTCCCTTCTTCTTTCTGTCACAAAGTCCTTGTTTCTTTCCCTCTTTTTCAAAGTGTCATTCAGAGAATGATTTCCTCATCTATTAAGTGTAGAAGCAGTGTTAACCTTATTGGATCTATGGGAATTTAGTAAGAGAATGTGTTATAAAAGCACCCGATGCAGAGCAAGTATTTAGTTACTATGAGTCTCCACTTCTTCTTTGTCTCCATAGAATATGTTTCCATTCCCTATTTTTTGTTCAAATTAGACTTGTCAAAATCGAATAGTTTTTCAGCTGCCACCAAAGAGAGCCTTAGAATCCCTTTGAGCACTATCCTCCAGGCAGCTACTATCAATCAGATGGGGTTCACACATGAGGTAAAACTTACTTGTCTTCTTGTCCTAGTAAGTGAGAGATGATTTTTCCCCCACTTCTAAATGTGGTTGAGCTACATCTGTCTGCTTGTTTCCACCCCATCGCAGTCTAGCACTTTGCCTTCTGACTTTGTTTCAGTTTACGTTCTAGTCATAGTCTCTCTTGGTTTCTATTTGTTTTTCCATATTCTAAAAATCTTTAAAAAAAAAAAACCCAAAATGTGACTTAATTGGGCTTGGACATATAAAGCTATGCTATGCTGCATTGATTGCAGTAACTTTATTAGTTTGGTTATTCCTCCATACTCTCAAAAGAAAAGTATTTCCCTTTTGTTTTAGGAAAAAATATGAATGATTTTAGTCCAAAGCACATTTTTTTGAAAATTTGAAGACAAGAGTGAAAAACCAAAAATGAAAGAATCTGAATGTAGTATGATGTACACACTTCCTATAAATCAGCGAGACCTTGGTTTGAACTTACACTCTTTTTGAATTGGAATTCCTTGAGTACTTTCTAGTCATTAACTATCATCTGTAAAACCAGAATAAACCTTTCTCCTGGTTATGAGGAATTTACAAGAGATGGTTCATGAAGAGTGCTTTCTTAACACAAAGACTGTCACTGAAAAAGGTTTCAAACAGTCACAGAAATTACCATTAATTTATCCAAGTATATTTTCAGTGTAAAAAACAAGGAAAGCAATTCTGTAAGTTTTCCACTGGGAAAATAGCATCTCATTTCCTTCTTGTGAAAGAATGCATGAACTTTGATAAATATCTCAAACTTGTAAGAAGCAAAAAAAATTGCTTAATGAGCTAGTTTGCTAGACATTGAGAGATGAAGTAGATGTTTTACATGTGGAGTCTCTTTTCTTTCTTTTTTATAAAATAATTACCTTCAAACAGCCTATAGAAGCTAAGATGATTTTGTGGAAAATAACCTTAATGGTGTAATGGAGCAGAGTGTAAAAGTTAAGCTCAGTTAGCATCAGGGGTATACTTTGAATTGAAATGTACTTCAGTGGAAGGATATACTAAACTGTTAAAGGAATGTGTCTTGAAGGGGATAGATTAAGAGCCAAAGGTGAAGATTCCTTTTTTAATCTATATTTTTGTATTACTTGACTTCTTTCAATAAGCATGTACTATTATTTTTTGATAGTGAATTTTTTAAATGCAATTACATTTTATTTATTTATTTATTTATTTTTTACAAATAGTTTATTGTCAAGTTGGTTTCCATATAACACCCAATGCTCATCCCCACATGTGCCATTAGATTTTAAATACAAGTCACTTTTAGGTTTTTTTTGTTTTTTAATTTTTAATGTTTTTTATTTATTTCTGAGAGAGAGAGAGAGACAGTGTGAACAGGGGAGGGTCAGAGAGAGAGGGAAACACAGAATCTGAAACAGGCTCCAGGCTCCGAGCTGGGTGTCAGCACAGGGCCCAACGCGGGGCTCGAACCCACGAGCAGTGAGATCATGACCTGAGCCGAAGTTGGACACTCAACCAACTGAGCCACCCAGGCACCCCCAAGTCACTTTTAGTTTTGGCCCAGGGTAGAATAATGATGTAGCTGAAATTTGTGGTCAGAGTTTTCTCCCTCTATATTCTGTAAGGTTTGATTCCATTTCCTTCTCTCCATACTGAAGCATCCATATTATTTTACTATCATAATTTACTGCCAAAAATGACATGAGAATTATATACATCCCAAAATATAAATAACTTCTAGGAGCATACATTCTGAAATATATTTGTTATTCAATGAAGATCAAAGTCATAGGTCAGACATATAAACCCCTCTACTTGAATTTCTATTATCTATCAGCAAGATAGAGTTTTTTAAAATACTTTTTTAATGTTTATTTTTGAGAAAGTAAAAGAGAGAGAGAGAGAGCATGCATTGGAAGGCTGAGGAGGGGCAGAGAGAGGAAGACAGAGGATCCGAAGCAGGCTCTGTGCTGACAGCAGGAGAGCCCGAGTGGGGACTCAAACTAATGAACCAAACCATGAGATCTGAAGTCAGATGCTTAAGTGACTGAGCTACCCAGGTGCCCAACAGAGGGATTGTTAAGTGAAGACTTTCTGGATCCACTTGTAGGATTATTGACTGACCGATGCTTGATATTACTGCATCAGTATGTGTAGATCATATACATGATTATGAGAAATGTAAGGTTGTTTTCATTCCAGTGAAGAGCTCTTCAAGAGTTTAGAACAAATGAATAACAATATCTGCCTTAATTTTAAAATGATTGCTCATCAAATAAAATAGAAAAGAAAATGATTGCTCCAGCTATTGGGTTGAAATTATGCTTTAGGCAAGTCAGAACGGGAAACAGACCACTTATGAGAATGTTGGAATAATTTAGTTGAGAAATAATGGTAGCTTGGGTAGGGTAGGGGCAGTGATGATACTACGAATTTGTCAGATGCTGACAAATTTGAAGATAGAGTTCAGCAAGATTACCTGGTGGACTGCCTATAAGATGCAAGAATCAATTGTGACTCACAAGGATTTTGGCCCACACAATTAGAAGGATGAAGTCACCATCAAGTGTGATGGCGAATGGGATTTCACACTGATTCTCCTAAACAAAGTTCAGGTGAACGTTTTCTAGCAGGGGCTAAGGAGTTGTATTGGTCTTCATCTTGATGGTCTTCTTTCATCTCCTGTGTCTGAGAAGTTCTCCAGCTATTTTTAATTTGTATCTGATTTAGGCCAAATGCATAACCTTTTTTGTGTCAGGATTAATAGACTAACTGAAGAGAATTCTTTGTCACTTTCTTGGCTTGCTGAAAGATCACATTTTGAGTTCAGAATCTTCATAAACTGTCTTAATAGAGCTATGATGATTTATGTTCTGATTAGTATTAACACATCTGTATAGTACTAGAATTTAAGGGCACACAGGTCTCATAACCGGACTGGGAATAACTATGTGCTGCAGAACTCTGCAAATATTTGAAGAGTGCCTGTTCTAATCACTGCAATGCACCAGTGTTACTGTGTTGAATGTGACCCTCAGCCCAAACTACATTAGAAATTTTCTTCCTTTAAAGTTTATTTACTTTGAGAGAGAGAGAGAGAGAGAGAGAGAGAGAGAGAGAGAATACCAAGTAGGCTCCATGCTGTCAGTACAGAGCCCAATGTGGGGTTCAAATTCCTGAACCAGATCAAGACCTGAGCTGAAACCAAAAGTCAGATGCTTAACTGACTGAGCTACCCTGACACACCAGAAATTTTCTTTCCATTTAAGTATCTCTTGCCCATTATGCATGGATAACATCAGACCAATAAAGCCGCTGAGAATTCTGCAAATTATAAATTATTATTTACTTATCTTACCCATACCAAGAATGTTACCTGTTTCTTATCCATCTAATAAAGAAGAAACAATAGGGAAGACATTTGTTCATTTCTCCTTTAAAAATGTTTCCCATCTGGCCTGGACTACAGGGCAAATAAGGTTTTTATTTTTGCAAGACCATTATTATACATTCCCCTTGAACCTCCAATGGCATGAGAACATTTTGTGATTATATTTTCTGAGCACAGATAAAGAAATCAATGGAAACCAAGCTGAATGGCTATAAAATGTTCTGGAACAACTGTTAAATAGAATCAAGGGACTAAAGAGGAGGACTGGGGATGTTTTATACTGCAAGCCTTTTTAAAAAGGATATGGATAGAATAGTTTTCAAGGACTAGAACAAAGCTGTTCCCTTGACCAAACTATGCATTTTAGTCCTTGCATGATCTTTCCTTTTCTTCTTTGGCTGATTAGTATTCCCACTAATCACAATGAGGTAAACAGCCTTTAACAAAGAAAGATTTTTACTTTGATGCATCACACAAGGGTTCTTAATGAAGACAATACAACAAATGATGTAACTGGTCTGAATAGGACCTGAATACCATTTCTCCAACTTTCGACGGGAAAGATGAAAGCAACTTAATACATCTACCAAGAAAAATAGCAAAACATATTTTCTTATTCTCACTTGTTTCTCTCTCTTCTTCTTATCCCCTGGCACACATGAACAGGATGTGCACAGTGGTAATTCCTGCAGTTAGAGTGAAGTGGCCTTTCAAACCCTGACAGGAAATGTAATAAAGGAAAGAAAGGTGGGGACTAGCCACTTGAAACTAGCAGATCTGTAAGCCTCCTTAGGCTTCTGTTTCTTCAAAAAGAAAAATGAGTTTCAGACTTTCCCATAAGTTGCAGAGTATAAGTAGTTAAAGGAAGTCTTAGAACCACCTTCCTTTCTTATCTCCACAGCAAAGGCAAGACACCGTTTGAATACAGTCATCAGAGTGACCATATGTTCCAGTCATGGGTGTATAACTTTTGTCCTTGTATATTTATTAAAACTGTCAATTCTTCCCAGGTTGAATAATTAATTATATGATCATCTGAGCCACAAAAGATGGTGATCTCCAGAGAAGTTTCACTTTGACTAAACGAATGGGCTGAATGTCCCTTTCAAGGTTATGAGAGACCCATGTGTGTAGAGCTGATAATCAGACATAGGAACCAATTGAGACTGGTTCAGCTTCAGGAAGTAAGCTTCTGTAGTCCTGTGCCATATGAAGCTAACTTTTTAGGTGCGTCTTGGCTTTGTTTGTTTGTTTGTTTGTTTCATCTTCCTAAAACAAGCAGGACATGTTGCCACCAGTAAATATATGTATGTGCGTGTGTGTGTTTGTTTGTTTTGGGGGTAGAGTTTAATCATGATTGGAAGTACACAGGTCCCAGATTTCAGAGATTGGGAAGTTTTAGGTATTTAAGAGTTTCTTTGAGCTATAGCCATTGAAGTTGTGTGTGTGTGTGTGTGTGTGTGTGCGTGCGCACGCGCGTGCACGCACACACCCACGCAAACACGCCCGCATGGATGTGCACCCTCTACTTGGGATAAGAGGAGTTTATAACCTCTAGTAATGGTCTTATAGTTCCATTCATTACAGAAAAGTTGTTAACAGATTTATCTTTCCTCCATTAACAAATATAAAACTGGATGAAAGATTTGAAGCAACTTTTTATTTAAGGCACTGGAAAATAGACTGCACAGATCTGTGATCCTTGAAAGAAGGGAAATAAACACGATGAGCCCTATATTCACTCTGGCTTCTTCATGTGGGGACATTTCCTAAGTGATGACTCATGGCAGAAGAACCCACGTAGAGAGTAGCTCTCTTGCTGGACAAAGGAAGTAGATTTCAAAGTTTGTAGGGTGTTGAAACTTGCAAGGTAGGGTACTGGAGTGTAGAATGCTATGTAGAGAAGAAATAGCAGAAATCTGAATTTGTGTTTCTTTGAGTCTCTAGCTGACTATGCATATATAAGTGAAACTCTGCCAGTTCTGGCAGAAAATAGTTACTGATGGCTTTTAGCTGAATGGATATTCTGAAAATAGCATAGAGTTGGGAAATGTTGGAAATCCCAATATTCAGAGGGAGGATACCTCAGTGAAATATTACGTGTTTAGTTGAGATTCCAGAAAGGCCATGCATTAGGAGTAAGCTACTTTAACCCTACAGCCAGGATTACTGTGTCCCTGCCCTAGCAAAGCCTTTGATAGGTAGAAGCTATCTACTAATCAGCTCAGTGACTTCCAGGAAAAGAAAAGTTAACTAGCTTTAAGAGGAAAGAACAAGTTCGAGACTTGCAGTGATGGTAGCACTCACAGTGTCCGAGTAATAATAAAACATTATTAGACAAGTGAAGAAACAGGCATATGTAAACCATGATAAGAAGAAAAACAGTCGATAAAACAGACCCATAGATGACATAGATATTTGAATTGTGAGACAACATTTTGAAAAACTCTTATAAATGTTAGATAATTTAAAAGAATTTAATGAGTCAATGCAGGGAAAATCTCAGCAGAGAAACAGAAATTATAAAAATAACCAATGAAAGAGCTTGTGCTAAAAAATACATTATTTAAAAGGCAAAATTTACTAAATGAGCTTATTATCAGATTGGCAACAGTAAGAGAAAAATCACTGAATTTTGTGATTGGACACTAGACATGGTCTAAATGGAAGCGTAACAAAGACAAAACTTAAAAAAAATAGACTTCACCACTTAGGGGGCAATATAAAACAATATAACAATGTAAAGTTGGCCTTTTAGTAAAAGAATATGGAGAGATTGGGAAAGGAAGATATTTGAAGATGTAACATCAAAACTCTTCCAAATTTCATGAAAAATATCAACCAACGTATCTAAGAATATCTGTAAACCTCAAATAAAACAAACGTAAAGAAAATAACATGTGGGTACAGCATAGCCAAGTTACTGAAAGTTGAATATAAGAAAAATCTATAAGAGAAAAGATATATAAAGGGAATGATGTTCAGAAGTACTGTTGACTTCATGGAAAACAGTGCATTCCAGAAGACAGTTACTGACGTATTTTAAAGTACTGAAAGGAAAAAGCCAACCTAGAATTCTCACCTCACTGAAAATCTCCTTCAGAATTAAAGAGAATTGCCAAGTTTTAAAAAAAGCAAAATCAGAGTTAACCAGAAATTTTAAAGGTATTTATTCAGACCCAAGGGGATTAATATCACGTAGAGACACAGATCCACATGAAGATACAGAGGATGCCAAGAAAGTCAGTATTTGGATAACAGTAACTACTTACTACTACTAATTTCTTAACTTCTTTACAACATTAATAAAGTATATGATAATACCACAAAGAATACAAATCATATGTGTGTTTGCATGTTCTAAACGAAACTACCAACCAGCTTAGCCAAACTGGTATTTATAGAACACTTCAGCTAAAACCTCACAACACAGATCCTTTTTCATGGTACATAGACCATTCATCAAGATAGATCATAGGGTGAGCCATAAAATTATTACCAATAAGTTCCAAAAAATTGAAACTTTACTGACTACAGTAGAATCATACTAGAAATCAATAACTTGTCATATGGGATAACTCCATTTTCGTTCTAATACAGCCAAAACTTCTATGGAGGAAGAGATCAGTACTGTTGTTGCCTCTTTGAGGGATGGGCAGGAACTGACTGGGAAGGGGTATTCAGGGAAAGTTTTCAGGCAGTGGGAATGTTCTCATATCATGACATAGGTAATAGCTATACAAAATTATACATTTGTCAGAAATCACCGAACTGTATTATTAAATAAAAAACGAATTAATTTGAATTAAAAATAGAAAAAGGTTAATGACTCCGAAAGAAAAGTCTACTCTTCCCCAGAGAATGTAGCAGAAGGAAAGGGCAGTTGGCATTGTGACGGGTGGGAAGAGAGGGGAGGGGGAATTCACAGCACTTCCAAACAGAAATGCACCATTTCAGCATGAAAGATACAAGATCTATGAGATTTCTTGGCCCTCAGTCGCTCTAAGTTAGAGGGTGTGGTGGCACTGAATTGAGGTGTTTTGGATCAGTTACGAGGTGACTCAGAGTTCATTTCCTTTCTGATTTATAGCTCATTTTTTAAAAGTGTTGTCCAGAGCTAGTTTAGAAGTAGAATGGTAGATTGAGCACTGAGCCTTAAATTCCACACCATTTCTGCACTCTGAGTTAATGTATTTGTGTCAGATTCTTAACCCTTGTAGACCTCAGCTGTGCAATAATATGAATTTTATCAGATGATATTTGTCAAGGATGTTAGGATATAGGAATGAAAAAGTGATGAGGAAAATACTGGTCATTATTTTATGACGATAAAAGTGCTTTCTCTCTCTCTCTCAGTGCTTTCTCTCTCTCTCTCTCTCTCTCTCTCTCTAAATGAACTGAGCTGTTACAGTAACCGATTCATGTTGTTTACCCTAATGTAAATGCCTGTTTCGTTGGAAATTCTGCGAGTGTTTGCTCAGGTAACTGTGTTGACTATTAAAGCTCTCGTTATTCTCTGGCCCTTCCTTGTGAAGAAGACATGCTTTTAACAAACAACACTTTTACGGGTGCCTGGGTGGCTCAGTTAGTTAAGCATCTGATTGCGACTCAGATCATAATCTCACGGTTCATGGACTTGAGCCCCACATCAGGCTCTGTGCTGACAGCTTCAGAGCCTGGAGCCTGCTTCGGATTCTGTGTCTCCCTCTCTCTCTGCCCCACCCCTGCTTGTGCTCTGGCTCTGTCTCTCTCTCAAAAATAAATAAACATTAAAATAAACATCACTTTTATACATCTTGCAGCTCAGACTGAAGATGGGACTCTTGGTAGGGTTTTATTTAGAGAGAAACAAAGTCCAGTCAGTGTGTTTTTATTTTTAGACTCTTCTACGATTCGCTTAGGATAAAAAAATCTCATTAATTAATATTTGATTGAACCAAGATCTAAACAGGGAAGTTCCTTCATTGCTTTCCCATTAGCCTCTGGGCTTTTTTCCTTCCACTGTTATCTTGGCCTGGTGTGCCCGTGGCCACCTTTTGGGCCTAGTCACAGCTGTTGTGTTCCTTTAAGACCCATCTCCATTGAGGCCCTGGTTAAACTTTGGCTGTTGATCACTCTGTCTTCTGTGCTTTGAAAGGTAGGCTCTGAGCACTCTGAGGGCAGGGGCTGTGCTCTATTCCTCTTAAACTCTAAGTGTAGTGTCTAGCACAGCAAGCTAAATTTGTGCCGAATACAGGGACAAGTGCATATGAATACATGAACAGATGATATATGAATAATAGTGAATAAATGAAGTAGCCTTGCTCCGTTCTTAAAGTTCATTTAGGCTTTCAGAAAAAGGTAAGGTTTTTTTTAAAAAGGAAAAATACCATACACATTTTATAAAGGAACCTCCATTGTATTTTATACAGAGTTGTAATATATTTAAAATTGAAAGTGAGCTGGTTTTTATACCTAGAATAAATAAATCACGAAGGATGGATCTACAAATACTTTTGCGTATATGAAATGAAAGAAGTTACCTTCTGTTATTACCTGTAATCTTCTGGCTGTGTCTTAGCTGAGTTGTCTCAGTGACCCAACACAAGGCCATTTTCACCAACAAGGTAAAGGGCTTGACATAAATACATATACTTATCAGGCTATTGTGAAGAGGATTATCCTGTCTAATTAAGGGACATTGCCTGGTATTTCATCTTCAGTTACATTCATGGTCAGCTGTATGGCCAACATATGTTTGCCCTAATTATTTGCCCCCCAAATGGCTGCCCTAATTGTTTCTCTGAGTAGAGATGGGGTTCTTTGGAGATTGAATACAAATACTGTCTGTGATTCATAAATGGATATTTTGCTAGGTAGACATTTTCAACCACGCAGCCATATTCTAGGGCTTCCTGGCTGGGAAATAGGAGCACAATGATAACCTAGGAGACATGGTGTGAAAGAGACATGGTTGCTTGGATATTGTCAAGTGAACAGGCCTGGCATATTGTTTTGGTGATTTTCTGTATTCTTACAATTACTGTGCTTTCCTGATGAGTCTCTGAGCTCCACAGTGGCTGGGGCACTTTGTTTTGTTACGCTGTATCCTCTATGCCTTTCGGCAAGGATGTGGGGCAACAGTACATTGCTGGTGAGAAGGTAAAATGTTGGACCCCTCAAATAAAAAGGATTTTCAGGTTAAAAGTTTTTTTCCCCAATTTATACTTTCTGAGTAGGTCATAAGTTATTGTCAAATGAATGGATGAATTGGAATATGTATTGCAGATCAAATGCTACTTAAAAGCAGTCTCTCCACCCTGATATTTAGAAAGCTAGATGTGTAGTAATTTATCTGGACAGTGCTTGCATCACTTACTTTCCACTTATATGGTAGTAATTTAAGTGCATACTTAATCTTACTACTAGCTTCTCACTTTGTTGTCCAGAGGAAGTATTTCCAACTTACCTTTACATTTTTTACAGTGCCTACACTTGTTCAACATTCAGTTAGATCATTTGTTGAATGAATGAATCATAAGGAACCCTGCAAAAGTTAAAGGGGTGTTTATTGCTATCTGCTTATTAGCACTCAATAAATACTAGAAAGCAAGGAATTTTATCTCATTTGTATCAGATCAGTCAAGCATTGAGTGAATGACCACTACTCTTCTTCCTGGGCATGTGACATGTGGGTGCTCTTGAGGATGCCTTGTTTAAATTAAGTAGGCTATACTGTGGGCAGGCACATTCTTCTGTGAGTTCCTAATCCTGTTATTCAGAATTTCTTTAATTATATCACGCTTCTATTAGATAAATATGCTGGTTCTCACAGAGTGATGACAGGCAAAAGACGATTTATCAGTTTAGCTATGACTGATTCTAGCAACAAGATTCTAGTTATCAGAGAATCAAATTAAGTTTGTAGCTCTTGTGCTATGGACCTTGTGTCCTTAATATCTGTCTGGTAATGATGAAGGTAAAAAGGTTCACTCCTTGCTCCTCTTACCTTGGGCAACACTTTGGCAGAAAGGTCTATGAGCTTTCACTGACTCCTTGGACATACTCATTCAGCCTGAGCTGATGTATGTCTCAATCCAAGGAAAATGCAGTGGTGTCTTATGTCTTCCCCCAGTCTGTTTTTTGAGCTAAACTTTGAAAACACCTTATATTTGCAAGTAGGAACAAATAACCTATCTCTCAGATGAACTGAGGTTGATCTGTAGGCTTTGAATCCTTTTTGTTTTGGCAACAGAAGTGGTGAAGACAGCAAAATGGAATGGGGACAGGGATTAGCAGAATGTTCTATAAGCAGAACCAGAGAATATAAGGAGAAAATAGAAGTGGAGAAATGGGGAAGAGCCAGGATCTTGGTATGTTCCAAAGTCCAGTGGCATGGAAAGTTTAAAGAAGGGGAAGTTAACAGAGTTGACCACCTAGAGAAGCAGAAAACAAGAAGTGAGAAAAAAAGCAATTTCATTTGTCAGGGAAGCTATTGGAGACTCTGAAGTGTGCCATTTTAGGAGAGGTCACATGGTAATAAGCAGTGAAGAAAGAGAAGCAATGACTGTAATCCATTTATTCTAGATAGGTAGCCGGGATCTCTGGAAGTCACTTTTCATGTGTCTTACCTTTATTTTTCCTTTCTGTTGGCTCAGCTTGAGTAATAAAAACTTTTCATTTGAGTCAGAGCAGAAAAAGAATTTCCTGTAGCTGGGGAATTTGGGCACAGTTGGCAAGGCCACCTTGTTGGCCATCTTTGCATTTTCTTTCTTTCTCTATTTTAATAACATTGGGTGATGATGATGATGAGTGATTCTTTTTTGACATTAGGACTGCTTTCACGATTTCCACATGCCGTGAAATGAGATCTGAGTTACCAAAAGGGCACATTTGTTGGAATACGGAAATGACAGTTGGAGGGGAGTATAAAAGAGGAATCTGTGGAAGGCGGTTAGAACTCTAAGATTTGGGGGAAGTGGTGGTGGAGGCTGAGGGCAACCCTTTTATCATAGAGGCAGAGATTCAGGGGCTCAGTGCTTGGTGTTGACCTCGGGTTAGATAGATGGGCTCTGTTGGTGCTCTCATAATGAAACTCAAGAGAAAAGATCCCTAGTGGTTTTGCTCCTTCTGAATTCCTGTGGCTGGGTGTGGCTCTGACTTAGCTAGGATGGGCCCAGAATGTTTTTATGGACACTAGTGTTGTGTTGTTGAAGTAAGGTCTGTTTACCACTTGCCACTTACTTCTCTAAGGGATGGAAGAAGGGGACAGTTACTGGGTCACTTAGAAGATCAGAAAGCCTGGTGACTGGTCTTTCTGATATCTAATATACATACGCGTTTGCCCTTCACTAAACATCTCTACTTAGCATCTCCAAATTTTAGCCTTCCTGTCTGTAAAACGGCTTTACTAATACCAGCCTATCCCCCAGGGTGTTTATAGGTCCAGAAGAAATGTGTTAAAAAGGACTTGAAAACCAAAGGGTACATTACAAATAAAATGCAGTATTACTAAGCAAGGAAAGAAGAGAAATAGAAGACAGTGAAGAATGGAGTCAGGGCTAAATATCTCTTCTTGTTCCCATTACCTGCATCTCTTTGGGGATGGCTGAGACCCAGCCTCCTTTGTGGGCCTTATAATTCATTACAGTCAGAATGTGAAGGGATGAGCTACCAAAAAAAAGAAATCAAAGCTCTGGGATTCTGTGGAAGCTTTAGTTTGTATAAAATGCCTTTCATTGGACCTAGCATATATTTAGCACTCAGTAAATGTTTATATTTTTCCTTCTTTTCAGTTCCTCTCCTTCCAGCCAAACAGTGGCCTCATTAGGGCTACTCAGCAGTAGATACATGTCAGTGAGATCAAAAGCATACACAACATTGGGCCATTTTTCAAGTAGAAAAATCACAACAGTATCTACAGATTTTATTAAAACATAAGGTCATGTAAGCAGATCTCTAGTAAGCAGATATCTCTAGTAAGAGATATCTCAAAAACTCCTTTAAACCTCTGTAGTCTGCTTCCATGTTGTATTTGTCTTCAGTGAAGTCAACAGAATCTTCCAACTTGTGTCATACCATTGCCAATTTCTAGTTACTGGAATCATGTGTATCATCTAGCATGTACAGCTTTATGATGGAGATGCAAAATGGAAAAACTGTTTTCCAGGGATTGATGGCAGTGTACTGTGCAATGTGTGGTTTGGCTTTAAACTATTTTGACCTTTATTATAAAAACTGCAGAAAACTTAGAAAGTGAATAAATGTAGAAAGAAAAAAAATTACCAGTATTTTACAACCCAGACGTAACAACTATTAATATTTTGATGTGTTTTCTTCTCATTTACTATTTATGGATGTGCATAGATATTTACAGCAGCTAGACCATTTTATCTATCCTTGTTCTTTACTTAGTAATATATAATGAACATTTCCCTATAGCGCTAAAGTTTATTTAAAAAGTAATAGGTATATGATACTTAATCTTATGGATATAGTTTTGTTCATTACTATTTTTCTTTGATCTTGTTTTTGTTTATGCTGGATTTGTAGAACATTAATAATAGTTTTATATATTTTTGAAATTAAAGTAATGCACCAATGTATTTTCATTTTAAAAGTCTTAAATATGTAAAGTTCTCCTGTATTTCCCATCCTCAGACATAACTGTTACCATTTTGTATGTATCATTCCAGACTTTTTCTATGCATTTGCATTTATATATATATATATATATATATATATATATATATATATATATGAACATTTAGAGAGTAGTCCTTTATGGCTTATGCTTCTCTATAATTTATTTAACACATCCTTTACTATTATTTAGATTGGGTCTAATTTTTGTTGTAAAAAGTAATACATCTATGATCATTTCATTGGAATAAATTTATAGAATTATTGGGTTTGAGCCTATGGTTCCATGGAGATTATCTTAAGAAGACAGTCCACACTATATACTTTTATTACAAACCTGGAAGATTTTTAATGATCAATGAATATACTCATTTGTCTAATCAACAAGATTAATTAGCAAGACAACAATTAATCAACAAGAAAAAAAATAAGCAATTGGAAGTCTGGGGAAAAGTTATAGAAGAAAACCAAGGGGCAGGTAAAATGTAGTGCTCTGAGTAATTATTGTGTGTAAGACGGGTTGATTAAACTACAAAGTCAAAATAATTACTGACAGATAATCTAGGAAGAAGGAGAAAGACTGATAATCTGAATACATGAATAATTTATTTGTATTTGAAATTGCTATAATCAGCAGTAGCTTCAGGCCCATATAGTTTTTTCTTTTATCTTGTATATTAGTTTGCTTGTAGTTTATCATTCTTTTTTTTTTTTTTTTCTTGAAAACTCATCTTACCAGTGGGGTTATGTTTTACAGTGTTTTGTGTGTATAAAAAATAGGATGGGACATTTGTGGTTAGTTATGAGTTTGTTTAGACTGATGTTTTTTTTTATCATAGAGTTGACTAGATTTTATTCCTTGAAAATGGAAGTTTATGCTTATTAAGAAACAAATATTAAAAATACACATTTAGACATAACAATCCCGTAGTATTCATAATATTTTACCTAATATATTAACTTTCATTAAATCTCTTGAGATATAATATTGCTTGCTGTAATGAAACTTACTGAATATTCAGCAAGCCCTTCAGTTTCAAGACATTTGTATTCTTTTGCTAATTTCAAGGAAAACCAAATTCAATACTGTTACTTTAAAATTATATATGATGCAATTTTTTGACTGTTATTTTTATCTGTCTGACTATGTGCACAAAAAGTAGTCTGAAATATTTGTCATATGTTAATGGCTACTTCTGGCTAACAGAATTTTAGATGATTTTTTTGCATTCTTCTTTTACTGTTCTTAATTTCTTAAATTTTAAATACCAAGCATGTATCATTTTTACAAAACAATTAAATGACTTTTTAAAAATACTACATCAATTTACACTCCTGGCATCCTTGTTATGGGAGTATAAGTCTTGTTTTATCTTCTACTACATCTTTTTATTTTATTGTTAACTCTTGATAGGTGAAAATGATAGGTGTAATTTACGTCTCTCTCACTATTGGCAAGGTTGGATACTTTTTATTAATCATTCCTTGCTGGGAAATATGCTCTTTGTCACATTTTCTGCATTTTTCTTGTCGGTATCTGTATCATGCATGCAATTTTGAAGACTGTCTTTCCATTAAGCACTTCTTCTTGAACTGAAATTTTTATCGAGTCAGTTGTAGATTCACATGCAGTTGTGAGAAATAATAGAGTAATCTCTTGTACACTTCTCTCAGTTCCCTCAACCAGGGCATTGTACTGATAGAAATCAGAAATCCTAAGATTCCCCATTTTTTTCTTGTGTGTATGTGTGTATTAAATCTGACACCACTTTGTCACCTGTGTAATTTGGCATGTTCCCCATCTCAGTCAAGATTCTGGATGATTCCCACAGGCACCACAAGGATCCCTCATGCCGCTCTTTAACAATGGCAGCCACCTCCTTCCAGTGCTCACCCCACAAACCTTTGCAGCCCCATGTCTGCCCTTCATTTCTAAACACTATCCTTTCAAAGATGTTATAAAAATAAAATCATACAGTGAGTAACGTGAACACTTTGTAAAGTTGAAGAAAACTTGGATGTCCCGTGCCCATGTTTCCTTTTCTTTTCCTCTCATAGCCGAGAGCAATTACCCAGCCTCCCTTGGCTTTGCTTTTTCTTTTCTAAAGCTTTTGGCTTCTAGAAATGCTCTGCTTTTCAAAGACTCTTCATTCTCATCTCAAGGGATTTCTGGCTGTTAGAAATAGGTTTTGAAGTATAGTAAGAGCATGGAATGGCTAAGGCCAATGTTGAGAAGGAAATGAAATGAAACCTTGTCTTAAATTTTGAAAGTGAGAAACCCCTAGAGCAATATTTTATGACTGTCATAGTTTCTGTCCGTAATATGTGCTCAGAGACAGACTATAGCAGAAATCCAGAATTCTGCCTTAGACTCATTAACAACACAGCAAAATTGTCAGAAACTTGAAGGAAAGAAAGAGACTCCTTTTTCTTTGCTATCCTGTATTAAGGAAAGAAACACCAGGGCCATAAATATTTCCCAATGTTTCTCGTTTGCCACCATGTCCAGAGTCTGGTATCCCTTGGACTCCACAGTTCCTACAATGGAGCAGGCCCAGGAAAAGGGCTCCCTGCCTTTGATGCCCACCTTTTTCAAGGCTCTCGAGGTTTACTTCAGTATGAATGTCCTGAGTTGATACTATTTTATCTTTGCTGCAGTTGGAGCTCTGAAATAAAATCAAGCTTAAATAAATTCATAAAAAATACTTGCAAAATGTAGTTCGAATATATTTTATAGAATTAGAAATAGATGTTTTACAGGAGAAAATAGAAAAAATAGACTAGGTACTTACATTAGGGTATTGTTATTATAGTGGGTAGCATCTCATTCCATAACATTAGGCTATGGATGGAATACAGCTTATTTTTTCTAATGACATCCACTCGTTTGTCTAGGAAGTGAAAATCAATCCCAATTATTGCTGGTCCTCACAATTCCCCATTTTCTCTCAAGTTGCATTCAAGTCCTAGGTTTTATCTGGTGCCATGGGTGGATCAGTTCAGGAATTTAGCGGAGAGGGAGACTTAAGCATTGATGAGACTTGATTAAGACCTTAACACGTGATCGTTTAAGAAATGCTTTCCCTCCTCTTGTAGGGTTATCAAAGCTGACATTAATTCAGAGGTCCCTTAGAACGCACATGCACTTCTAGCAAGACTGGCTTCTGCTCCGTTTCCATGCCTTGGGGCAATGGGGGCTGGAGGTGAGTTGTGGGAAGCCTAGCTGGCTTTCAAAAACCTTATGCTGCTTGGAAGAGACGACCAACCTGGCAGATCGTTGTGCCCAAGCCCATGCTCTGACCTCTCCCTGTCAGTCCTCATTCCTCCCATCCCTCCAAATTCCACCTTTCCAGCAGTACTTTATCTCAAGGATCTATTGAGAAGGAAGGAATAGAAGGAATTTAACATGTATAGAACATGTACTAATATTACATTTTGTTCTCTTGCATTTATGTCCTTCACCACATCAGTCAGTTCTGCCCTCTCAACCTTGACAACATCTCCAGAACCTAGCTGCTGCTGCCCACCCCCAGGCCAAGCCGCTACCACCTCCCTTCTGGATTATTGCCGCGGCCTCCTTAGTGAACTCCCTCTGCAGTTTAATCACAGCATGAGAGCTAGAGTGATTCTTTTACAACAGAACTCAGACCATGTCCTGCCTTTGCTTAGAAGGTCCAGAAGCTCCATCTCATGCAGAATAAAGCCCAAAGCCCTTCAACTGGCTTACAAGGCTCTACATGATTCTCAGCTGTCTGGACAATCTGACCTTACCCCCCACCACTCCCTCCCTCCTTAAGTCTGCTCCAGCCACTTTGGTGTCCTCACTGTTGTGTGAAAATGCAAACACATTCCTGCCTCTTAGCCTTTCCACCTGCAGTTCCCTCTGCCAAAAAGGCTGTTCCATTAAATACCTGCATGACCAGCTGGAGGCCATTGCAAATCACTTTATATAGAAATGGAATGCTCGGTAGGGCATTTATTTACTTACTTACTTACTTACATTTTTATTGTCTGTCTGTCTCCTTGAACCTTGCTCCCTCTCCTGCTGTTGTTTGCACCAAGAGGGCAATGGCTGTTACCTGTATTGTACACTCCTGTGTCCCCAACTCCTAGAAGAGGGTCTGGCACATAGTTTTCAATAAATGGTTTGGAATGAATCAATGAATGAATCTACGCAGTGGCCTGGGAAGGTAAATATTGTCCCTTATTTTTCTGAATGAAGTCAGCAGTGCTCAGAAAGATAAAGTAAATCGGGAACACTCATAGAGCTACCAGGAGGTGGAAACAAATACCCCAGGAACCTTTTCTCATCAGCGTGGAAAAGAGGCAGGACAATATTTACAAAATAGTCTTGCTGACAAATAATACATTATTATATTATCTTTCCTAACATTTGGATTAATTTTGAAAGAGGTTATGTAGGAACAGGCAGTGTCTTAACCTGAGGAAATGTGTTTTTGATGGAATCTCAGAAGCACTGGCAGGGTGTGCTGGGGGTTGTCTTGGCGCCAGGGGACGGCTCTGCTGCTGGTCCTGTGATGAGGCCATGTGCTGGCATCTGCCGGGGAGCTCTGAAAGAATAGATTGTTGGCCAGGCTCACTTTAATATCAAATATGCTTTTGTGGCATTCTGGCCCTGGCGCAGTGGAACTTTTTAAAGTTTCTTTCATTCAGCTTTGGAAAGAAGAGTTGATGTGAGCATTTCGGAGACACCCTCTTTGCTGTCTGATCTAGTTAAGCTGTTTCTGCATAGGAAAAGCAGCATGCGGTGGGTCATTTAATGTTTCTTTTGGAGATAGGAGAATGGAGGGCAAAAGCCAGTAAGGGTTAAGTTCTTAGAGATGAAGAAATGCTATAGATCTATAATTTTATAGATAATTTTATAAAAATGATCTAATTATAAAAGTTTTCATAAGTCTGTTAAATTTGCCCAAAAGAACAACCAAGGTACATATAGTCTGTTATTTTAATAGTTATAGATTAGTAACCCATTCCTTCTGGTGTCTTTTCTTGCCTAGAGACGTTTAAACACAGAACTCCAAACTCTGTATATCCACGCACACTCATTAGAAAACTAATTGTTTATTCCACTGTAGAAAAGCTGTCCAGGACAACAGTGCAATTTCAACTGAGTAAGTTCTTTTTTAGCCAATCAGTTGAAATGGTGGCTAATAATCCCTGAAGTTGAAACCTGTTTTATGGAAGAAGGTAAAAACATCATTGTAAAAACTGAGGGATATGAAACTTCAGAACCTTGTCTCAAATATATCTGTAAACATTATAAAGCTGTCTGGCCGTTGTTTCAGCCATTGACTCTCTCAAGTCTTTGTTCCAGCCAGCAGTAGGACTCGGTGGGACAAGCCAAGTTATTACTCCACCGTTTGGGGTTGGGGCAGGGGGTGGACAGAGGTAAAGTCCTAAGTCGAAATGAAAATAGCATGTTAGAACCAAGCCAAACATTAGTTGTAGGGAGAAAATTTATCACGAAGTTCACTACTATCCTCTGGGCAGTAATGTTGTTAAAGTCACAGAAGAAGAGGTAGAAAAGAACAGAATAGTAGTTTCTTTCTCTACCAGTCCCTTTTTCTTTCTTTTCTTAGTTTCTCTCTCTTTTTCCCATTAGTCTTTCTTCCATTTCCCTGCCTTGGATTTCACCCACTTGGCCCTGGATTCCTTGGGAGGCTCTCTCTTTGAGATTTATTATCCACCTGTGGTCAGAACCTCACCATTAACTGTTTCCCTCTCTCTGAGTCACACTCACCCTTTTTTAAACTCTTGGAATCTCTTGCTCCAGTTCTAAGTGAAGAAAATTTGGGCCAAGGTAGGACTTGAACAGGAGGTGAGGGAAAGGTCATGGGTTGAAATCCCTTGCAAATTATTCTTCTCTCCTCTGTTCCCTTGATCTGAGGCTTGGAAGTCAATTAAGCCCTGGAATTTACAGAGTAGAGTAGGTGTGTGTGCAGGAAAATGGAGGAGGTAGGAAACTGCATTGAACAATGATAGGAGGGATTGTTTATAGCACCGGTACAATATTAACAGTGATTTGAATTTTATTTAAACTGTTTAACTCATTAATTTTAGTTACGTTAAATTCATTAAAATTAAGTTTATTTTCATTTTCCAGTTCTGCCCCAGAGCATATTTTTAAAACAGAAAAACATCCTTATGCTATACTGTTATGTGAAAATGACAATAATGCAGACAATAATGCATTGTGGATGTAATCTACCTACAAATACAGTAAAAAAAACTCTGGCAGAGAAATAAAACTAGGAGGAAATTTACCAACCCATTAAAAGCAGTGGCGCTTAGATGGAGGATCTAATGCTTATTTCCATATTGTTATTGATTGGATATTGTTATTCTCGTTTCTATCTTGTATTTTCTGATTTTGCTCAAAGGCATGTGTTTTACTTTTAGAATAGAAAACATAAAGCATATTTCACTGAAATTTCCCTTCTTTTTCTTTTAATTAATGACAAGAGTTGCAAAAATATATGTATTTAATTAAAATACTGTATATAAGTTGTAATTTTACTCTTTTTCGTATATAAAAGCACCATGGAGCAATGTAAAAACAGCATTAGACCAGAATTGGGCAAGTCAAGCCTCAGGTCCAAATGTGTCCCCAGTCATGTAGGTGACCTTTGAAGGCAGGTTCCTCTCCCTGCCCACATTTGATCCTGAGAAGTTTGGGCCAACTGATGCCTTCTGGTCCTTTCTGCCTCTAGAATACTCTCGCAGTATCTCCTCTGGCTTCATGATTTCACTGGTGTCTCTCCCGCCACTCTCTTCTCTAAGAGGATGTAGTGACAGTGGTCCACGGCAGTGTAGCCTTGGAGATTTTGGCAGCATATGAGAATTTGCTTTTTTAACATAAGCAACATGACATATGAGACTGAGTTTTTGTGACATTTATGCATCTGTGGTGTGACTGTATTTTTGCTAATGCATATAGCACCATTCTCCTTCTGTTTTCCAACTCAAGAAGCAAAGATATTTTAAAGTTTAGCAATATGTTCTTAAAGAAATTCTTTCTTTAGCCCAGCTATAAAGTAATTAACCATGAATGGAAACAGTAATGTTATACATTTACTGCTGCTTCCCGGGAGACACTGGATGGGATTACACCGTCCGGTGATGAGCATGTTTTCTCAGCTCCTAATCCAAGCCAATGTCCAGCATGGTTGAAAGGTACAACCTTAATGAGGTCCTTTTGGATTTTCGATGCTCACTTGGTCTTATCTGTTTAGTCAGTTTGGCCACTGCTGACATATGTGGATATACACTCATTACAGGTACAGAAGGGACAAACTGTGCAATAGAAGGAAGACTGGAATTGTAGAGTGAGTTGTTTTGTGCGTCTGTAAGAAAAAGAGTTCCCTACAGCGAAGACTAAGTCAGGCCAGGGAGTAGAATAGCAGGCCAAATAAATATTCATGTTATAGATGACGGTAATAGTAGTAGCTAACCCTTAGTGAACACTTATCATCTTTCTGGCATTAAAAGCATGTTTTTTAAAGGTTTTAACTCATTTCAGATCTGACTCTAGAAGCTCTGCTCGTAACCGTCTATTTCCTCTCTGCTAGTCACTATTTGGAAATGTCTGCAGAATCCAGATGTGAAGCAGGAGGCTGCCAGGCTTCCTGGATTATATATGCCCGTCACTTTCCACTCTCTGTTTCTCAGGTGTTGGCTTGCTGTCTCTCTGCTTATCAGCCACGTGCCATCATCACCCTCTTCCTAATAATATATTTGGTGGGTCACCATAGGTAAAAGTTTAGAAACAAACCTAACTTTAGGCAGGTGTATGGGCTCCAAACTTTGGTGATAAACAATAAAACTGTAATATATATATTAAAAAAGAATGTCTACCTAAGACTAGGGGAACCTAGGTTCAATTTCAGATGCTCTCCAAGGGAGGAGACTCTGACAAGACTCTGATCTGGTCAATGTTTGAGGGATTGAGACTTATAACTGGATATTTAAAATGTTTTCCCCCAAATAATCTTGACATTCATTCTGGGTTTGAGAATTCCTAAACTAGAGCTTGGAGAATGTAGAAAATTCGAAGAAAAAAAATAATATGAATCATCACAGCTTGTATATGTTGATTAGATAAGGTGATAGAGTATACTGACAGCCAAATCCTGGAGGGCAAAAGGAAAGAACCAGGATCTAGAGATGATTTACCCTTAAAGATAGGCTGAATAGCTCCTTAATATCACGTGATTAAATCCTCCGCATCACCCTCAGATGTGGTAGTCTTTGCTGTTGTAGTCTGAGCTTGGAGAGAAGGCCTGAGGAGTCAAGAAAGAGTTCTCAGATGGGGTGATTTTATATAGAAGGCCTTTACACAGTGGGTTCTTATTCACCCCCAAATCATTGAACATTTTAGTGCCTGAGCATAAAGAAGTTTATTTGGGAAACAAAACCATTCAGTGCACAGCTCACTTTATTGTATCTGATCAGGATTTTACCTATGGAGAGATGGTGAAACCACTTCCTTCCCCTCACATTGCCCCACACTAACCTGGCCTCTTTGTGTTTCCCTCTTTCTGTGTAGATCCACTCTTTTCAACTGAGAGCATATGACTAGAAAATAAAGTAGATATTTTAGGGACATATCAGTATATTTCTATTTATCTTTAAATTTTTTTTTAATGTTTTGTATATTTCTGAGAGAGAGAGAAACAGCGTGAGCAGGGGAGAGTCAGAGAGAGAGGGAGATACAGAATATGAAGCAGGCTCCAGGCTCTGAGCTTTCAGCACAGAGCCCAACTTAGGGCTCGAACCCACAAACTGTGTGATCATGACCTGAGCCGAAGTCAGATGGCCAAACGACTGAGCCACCCAAGCACCCCTAAAAAAAAAATTATGTATTTATTTTTTGAGAGAGACCAAGCACAAGCACAGGAGGGACAGAGAGAGGGAGACACAGAATCTGAAGCAGGCCTCAGGCTCTGAGCTGTCAGTGCAGAGCTGGATGTGGGGCTTGAACCTCTGAACCATGAGATCATGACCTGAGTCATACTCAGATCCTTAATTGGTTGAGCCACCCAGATTCCCCTGTTTTTATGTTGACTACTTGCTAGCTTCTGCCCATTCTGGATTTTACTTCTTTATTTTCAATTGTCAACTTAATTATCAAATATTTGAGACATACAGACAATTCAGAAAATAATCTCCGTATTCTCATCTTCTGTATTTAACACATGTTAATATTTTACCCTTTTTGCTGTCAGTGCCATCCCCATCTTGCCTCTGGCATCTTGATAGTTGTTAAGGAGGATACTTCAGTAACACTGATGTTTACCCTGGAAACATGGCATGACTTAAGAACTGTAAAAGACGTTAGGAATCATATATTCCAATTTTCTTAGACAACAGAATCCTGAAGATTCCAGAAAGCAGGTGGAGTTTGGGGAATGGCAGAGTCAGTCATCAATAATGTTTGTTTTGCTATTACTGTTCAGCTTCTGTGTTATATTGGGAGTGTTTGGATTAGTGTTGGGAAGAGGGTAACATTATACCCATTTGGACTTCCAGAGTTTGTCATGTCTCCTGAGCGTGTCTACACAACTCTACTCCCACTCTACCTGGGTTAATTCAGGCCCTGTTAACTCTGGATAATAACAGTAGTCACTTTTCAGGCTTCCTTGCTTCCCAGTTTACTGACTTCTTATCACACATCTGGGCATCCTCAAGTCTTTTTTCTTTTTTAACTGAGATAAATTGATGTATAATAGTAAATCGTTTTTGAGCTCATTGGTGTACCCATCTCCGTGCAAGTTTTGGTAAGGGGACACAGATGACAAAGAGGTTCTAGAGTCTGATATCATCATCATCAACATCATCTCAAACATTTATTAAAGGTTTTTTCTGTCAAGAATTAGTTTATAAACTTTAAATGGATTAATTCTTTAAGTTCTCATAGCATCTCCCCAACACCAGTTCTGTGATGACCCCTATTTTAGGGGTGAAGAGGCTTATCCACTAAAAGAGTAAGTGACTTGCTCAAGTTTTTCCAGTTAACATGTGGCAGAGCTAAAATTTGGATGTAAGCCATCTGACTCCAAAGCCTGCCTTATTCACCGCCTTTAGCCCCTTGCCTTTCAGTGCAGCTTTTGACGACAGTGAATGGAAGAGCAAGTCCATTGGGAGCTTTAATATTTTTGTCAGCTCTTAATGTCTAGTGCAGTTTGTCAGGTTTTTCAAAAGTTAGTGTTTTTGCTTCTCTTGAAGGAGTTCTGTTTGACAGTTATTTTGAAGTCGAGGTATTGGGAATACCAATATACTTTTCTCTTGGAACAATGTAACTAGGAGTAGCTGAGTCATCAGACAAATCCATAGTCTTTTTCAGCCATGATACAGCTAATATGCTCATTTGCCATAAAATTAAAGAAAAATAACAATGCTGTCATAATATTAGTGAAATGAGAAAGCCAAATTTATGTTTTATGTTTTGATGATTGTGCTTAAGGGAAAGAAAGAAGAAGAAATAGAAACTTGGAGAAGATTTTTAGATTTATGAATTCTTTCAAGGGCTTTGTGGGTAGGTGCTCATTACATCTAACTGCATTTAAAACTTCAAGGTTTTCCTTTAATACAGTTTTCCTTAGATACAGTTGTGCTAGTAATATTTTGTTGTATCTAGAACTTTGAAACAAGAAGAACGTTTTGTTGTTGTTTGCATCTAATGAGAAGCTGAGAGATTTTGCTGAAGTAATCAGGCCAAGAGTTAGAAAGAAAAGGAGAAGAGGATAGGACTTTCAGAGAAGAGACAGGACTAATTTGAGATGTAATTAGCTTAAAAAATAGGAGTCCATACTGTATGTACATGCCTTCCAAGTGAGAAGATGATTGTGAGGAAAAGATTCTGTGTGACACAGTCCCTTCTGCCATCAGCAATGGCACCATTGACTCAAACCAAAATGGCAGATGGAAGGAAGAATAAACTGTGTAGCCCTTTGCCAAAGCCTGGTGTGCCCTGAGGACATTTGTAATTTAACACGTTCTTTGTATTTCTCTGATGTATTAGGCATGGGGACCTTGGGTGGCTCTGTCAATTAAGCAGCCAACCTCCCCTCAGGTCATGATTTCACTGTCCGTGAGTTTGAGCCCCTCCCCCCCCCCATTGGGTTCTGTGCTGGCAGCTCAGAGCCTGGAACCTGCTTCAAATTCTGTGTCTCCCTCTCTCTCTACCCCTCCCCCACTCACACTCTCTCTCCGTCTCTCAAAAATGAATAAAAATGGTGAAAAGTTTTTTAAAAAATGGATTAGCCATGATTTTGAGAAAATGACAGTATAACTCTTGCATAGAACACAAAAGCAAATGCACTGTGTGATTATCATTGTTGTTGCGTCCACCAGGAGTGTTTTCCCTCCTCTTTTCTTTGTGATTGATGGCACCACCACTGTACCTGTAGGCTCTCTTCTTCTAATTCTAGTTCCTCCTGAGTTCTCAATATGAAGGCTTTAAGGAGTGTAGCAAGAGTGGTTTCACATAATCTGCCTTTATTGGGGTGGGTCCAGCTCACTGAGTTATTTAGGCTCAGCACTGTTCCCTCTTCTGTTTTCCTGTGTCTTGTTTCTTTGTTTCATGACACCCTTAGTAGAAAGGGTGGGCGTGCATGTTTTGGCCACTACATCAGAACATTTGTCTCCACATTATCTGTAGAGCTGGAGTTTAAGCTCAACCTTTGCTGTAGTGAGAAAGAAGTCCTGGAGTTGACATTGCTAAGGGACTTGGAAATATGGCTCTTTTCAAAACATGTCACCATGTCATTAATTAAACACTAAAGCAAGTGACTTAATCTGAATCAGTTCAAGGGAACCCTCCCTCCTCCCCCAACTGCTCCCAGTGCCAATGTATATAGTTAGAATATAAGGGTGCCAATCTTAATAGTTAGAATCCCAGGTAATAATACAACTTTTCTCCTACTTGTGAAAGGAGAATTAATAGACTTGAAAAAACAGAGTATTTCATTTACATTGCCTAGCTAATGATATCAGCATACTCAATTTAAGATCTGTACTGATCTGAAGCATTTGTGGGTGGTATAAAGCTTTATAAGCCCTGCTTATGTGATTTCCTTTGAAATTAGTCCTGGAAACAATTTGCTCTTAGAAGATGCTGGCATGAGCTCTGAAAGGGACATCATTCCCTAGAGGGCATAAAATCTGACTTGTCTAAAGTTCTTGGAGAAGTTATAAATACCACAGCATCCTATCTATTTCTTGTTCTCTACTTAGAACTGTAGCTCTGAAGTCTTCCAAGTTAAATTCTCCAGTTGCATCACCCAACTCAGTCAGTGGATGCAAAGCTCTTCCTCGTGATTTCTGAATTTGTAGGTCCCATGCGAACTGAAACTGGTGATTTGTTTCTACTGAGTAACAGTTTACAAAGGGTCCTTGTGAAATTTTGTCAAAGTAAATTTTCAGAGAAGTGCCTTCGATCTTTTTCCTGGGATAGAGCAAGGAAAAAAGTGGCTTCATTCACAGTCCTTTTGCTGGAGAAGTATGAAAACACCCTAATTCCACATTGATGTTCCTGAAAGTTTTTAATGCAACAATCTTGAAAAATACTACATATGCACACATTCCCCACGCCTCCCCTCCTGCCTTTTTTTGGTTTAAACAGGATTGAAGATGACTACGTTTTTAATTCTCAGTAGTAGTAAAGTATATTTTACTAGTGAAAGTAAAATTAATGAAGGCATTTTTTTTTCTATTTCCTTTGCTACTTGCAACCATTCTAGTGAACAGGTATAGAAATAAAATTTTAGTCACCCAGAGGCTCCTGGATGGCTCTGTCGGTTAAGTGTCTGACTTTGGTTCAGGACATGATCCCATGGTTTGTGAGTTCATGCCCTCTTGTAGTGTTCTTTGCTGACAGCTCAGAGCCTGGAGCCTGCTTCCAATTCTGTGTCTCCCCCTCTCTCTCTCTGCCCCTCCCTCCCTCTCAAAAATAAACATTAAAACATTTTTAAAAATTTAGTCACCCAGAAAGAACATTTATCTTTAAAAATCTCTCCAAAAATTATTTAATCATGCTCCACTATTTTCCACTAAATGTTTCATTTAGTATTCACGGAGAAGCCACTTAAAGAATACACTGTGTTATGTGTGTGGGGGGGGGGAACCTTCATTATAGAGGTAAAGAGGTTCTGATGGATTGGGTGTATGTCTTGATCACATAGGGGACATCCTGATGTAGGCACAATAGATTTGTTTTGGGGGAAGGTTCACTGGGGACACAATTGATTACTAGCGCCACATTAATTTTTTCAAAGAAAAGTAGAAACAATACATGAGTCAGGTGTAAATTAGCAGAGATGGAAGTGTACAGAGGAAAGGCTGTACACTCAGGGTCAGGGTGGTTCCTAGAAATACCAGAATGATACAACATCTCTGAATCTCTTGTTCCAGCTATAAAATGCAGGTGACTATTTACTGTGAAAATTAAATGAGATTCTCTATAAAAATATAGGCAGATGATAAGATCCTGTATGCCTTGTAACGTCATGACTTCTTTTTTCTTTTTATTGAGATATAATTGGCATATAACATTATATTAGTTTCAAGCATACAATACAATGATTTGATATGTGTATGTATTATGAAAAGATACTACAATAAGTCTGATTAATGTCCCATCACCATATGTTGTTACAGATTTTATTCTCAGACTTTTTAAAATTTGGTCAATCCCACTATCTTTAAGAAACTGTATTTGTGAAAAAATAAACTTATATATGAATAATTAAAGGTTTGTGGAATTGAGGCCTGAAATGTGGGTCCATATTTGTAAGATAACATACAGCAGCCATGTTGACCTCCCACTCTCTCTCTAGATGGAAATACCAAGGACGCTTAGATCCAAGAGATGAGGCTACAGCTCGAATGTGCCACTGATTATCTGTGTGCTCTGAGGCTAATTACTCTACTTCTCTGAGGTTTTATTCCTTTCTAGTAGGTGTAATGGTACGTATCTCTTGGGGTTGTTTTGTGAATTGGAAAGGACCCCAATGCATCTAAGTGTACAGTGCTTGGCAGAGGGACATAGTGATAACTTACACATGTAGGTCTTACTGTGTATCACGGTGATGGCTGAACACATTAAAGATGTTAACTCATTAAATCCTCACAGTATTCCAATGGTTCAATAATATTTTATCTCCTCTTTATAGATGAGAAAACAGAAACAAAGATGAAGTAACTTACTGAGCATCAGATATACCGTAAGTGTAGGATTCAAGCTTTAAATTCAAGGAAGGCTAGCTGTGTCTGTGTGCTTAACCATCACAGTGACCTATCTCTCAACAGGAAAGGTCTTTACTATTAAGGAATCCAATACTTTGATTTAGAATTGTGGAATACTTAGGACTTTCTCATATATAGGATAATTTGAATTCTACCAAAACTTCTTTGAGAAACTTTTTTTCCTTAGTCTCTTATGAATAGCATGATTTTGGGATAGTAATAAGATTCAGTGGATTCAGTGTATACAGATTTTCAAATACTTATACTTTGTTTTTTACATACACAAACCCTGAGAAGCAAAATATATTTGCATTACTTGCCAATTCTATGCTTACATTAGCATATTATTGATAACCTATTTTCTTATAAATTTCTTAAGTACTATATTAGTGATTTGAAATAAAGGTTGGTAAGTGTTTTTGTACATTTGCAAAAATAGATTGGTATTAGAGGAATTTGGTTGTGTGACGTTAGGCAACTCCCATAGATTTTTTGAGTCTTGCTATGGTCCTAACCTAAAAAGTATTAAAAATAATCCCTCTTGTGTTTACTGTGAGAATCAGATGAGAACGCTAATGTAAATAGCTTTGGCGAGCTCTCAAGTGTGATCTAAATGCAAGGATTGTGATTGGTATCAGGAGAGTTCCAGGATTTCATGTGATTGCTCACTCAAGTGCCTGGAGAGCTAGGATGTGAAATACGCACTTCTCATTCCGAAACCTTGGCAAGTCATCTGAGGTATCACCTCATTGGCAATACATGGGGCTGAGACCGCATTGCTTAAGTGAGTCCCAAGGGATGTGTTGGCTCATCAAGGAGATGGTTTCTCTGAATCAGATAAAAGTTGGCCTGGTGGCCTTCCTCAGTTCCCAACTCTGAGAATTTAGAAACTTAAAACAGGCAAAGCTTATCTGTAGCTTAACTGAGCCTGAAAATGAGAACTTCAAGGTGATTTAGTATTAGCATTTTATAATAGAGTATTTGCAGAGGAAACCCAATGTGATCAGTCCCAGTGTTTTGAGTGGGCTCTACTTTTTCCACAGGAAATCTTTTTTCATTTTAGCCCTAGGAATTGGTACTCTTTACTTCCTCATCCATACGCTTGTGTCTGGAAACGTCTTGAGCTCCTCAATCCCATCAGATCATCCTGACCACTCCCCCTTGTATCCTGGAAGTATGTTCTTACCTTTTCTTTATCGCACCTCCAGCTTCTCAAACTTTCTCCTCTTATTCATTGTTCTTTCTTACATTCTCCCTGCCCTCATCTCCCAGTACTTCCTCCTCTGTGTCTTTGGCTGGCTTTTAATTATGTGCATCCAAAATCATTGGAAATTAAGGTCAGCAACTCGACCATTTTATCCTTCTAGTACCAAACTGTACCTGGGGTAGTGGAGGAGTCAGGGAAGGGAGGGACGAGCTTGTTATCACACACCAGCCCTTTTGGATAGAATAAACAACTTTCTCTTTTAAACAAGGGCAGCTTCCTGCTCTGGGCCCCTTTGGTTGAGCCCTTTCCCAACATGCCTTGCACTTTTCTCCCAGAGCAATTGCGGCTTTCCTTCTTCCACCCTTTGCATCTGTTCCCTGGCAGTCCTTTAGAACTTTCTGCTCCCTTCTCTTTGAGGCATCGGTGCTGGCTGCACTGCTCTCCCTGATCCTTTCCAAATTCTTCACACTTCTGCTGCCAGTTTTGGAATGATTCATGATCTCTGCATCCAAAATATTAGCTCTAGAAAAAGATCTCCCTGGTTTCCTGGCCTCATTTGGCTGAGGTGTTCACCACACTAAGCCAGAGAATGAGGCAGAAGTAGAGTTGAGATTGTTGCTGGCTCTTAGCCTGGTTCACTCGTCAGTTGTCATGTTTGCTGAGGCTTCCCAGCCTGAGGTGAAAGTCATGGTCTGAAATATAAATGTTCTCTTTTGGTTATTCTTTTCATTTTGCATTCAAAATAAAGAAATGTGTGCCATTACTTATTTTACAATGTTGTTGCTTTCAGCTAAAATTTACATTAGTAATGTTTGAGAAATTCATATTCTTCATTTGGCTTCATCAAATTATTTTATGTCATTGGTCTTACTCACTTTCCTTTGGGTACTTAATATCATGTTGACTCTTGATGTTGTTAGAAAAGTTGTTTTCTCAGATTAAAGTCTGCCTTTCTTCTCTTTGCTGTGTCATTCCTAATTAAGTCCTCTTTCCCCTTACCAAGACCACCCAGAAAATTTTTCTCTCACAAGTGTTTACAACCTTCAAAATCTTGCACATCATAAATGAAAAATGGCTAGGTATTTGAACTTTGCATGTACAAATCATTAACAGAGTCAATACAGTGTATGGCTGTGATGAATGAGACTGTGTTTTTGACATGACTGTTTGCTCTGATAAATTTAAATGATTCTTCACCCGCTAATGTTCTAGCCTGAACTATCAGGAATCCCCTAAATGTTTTGATATTGCCACATGTTGATTTCCATCACATTTGCTGTAGGACCTGACAGTGACGATACACGGAATCAGTTATTCAAATTCATGAATTTCTTCTCTGCTCACTTTTTAACAAGTGAAAAAGGGGCTTTTACTGATAATATTTTGGTTAAATGATAGCTCTGTAAGTTTCTCCTTTCAATGAAGACCTTGGCATATAAGTTTCCCAGAACATCACAGTTTGTTCAGATGTAGTACAGTGGGTCTCTAACTGCAACTGAAGAAAAATAATAAAAGCAAGCTGGCAAAACTAGACAAAATGTGACAGGTAGAGAATAATAAAGCCCTATGTTTAAATAAAATGTAAATACATTTGTCTGAGTACCTAGATACAGCCTTACTATTAATTGCCAATAACCATTCCAAATTTAGTAGGTTTTACAAACATTTCTTAGCACTAGGGCTTCATGTGGAAAATAATAACAAACTAATCATGCTTTTTAAAAGGCTTAATATATGTCAAGTGATGTATTAAATACCTACATGTGTTACCTCATTTAGTTCTCAGAAAAACTCCCTGTAGTAGATATTAGTATCATTTTATATATCAGTGCCTCTGTTTTGAGAGATTAGATAGCTTGGATAAGTTACACAGGGGAAGAAGCAAGAATTTGAATACACTTGAGTATATTCCCTTAGGCCTCCCAGCCCTCAAAAGCATGTTGCCAAACTGGAGGAAAACTCACCTTCAGGGAAGTTAAGAGCCTCTTGTAGCGGGCGCCATGTTAACCCGTGGCAGGTTGATTTCTCTTCATTATTTCTGTTCTTGTCAAAGCTATTAACCAGGCCCTTTCAGCGAAGGATGATATATCCTTTACAAACCTACCCTAAATACATCTCTTTTTCTTGAACAAACTGGAATTTAACACTCCCCCTTTTGCTATAAAGTCTTTAAAGATTATGCTGCTTTTATTTTATATCCCAGTGAAGCCCAATCAAATTTCCCTTCTACCTGTGGGTGAAAGAAAAAGATAAGCAGAAATCTGCAGTTTGGGGCAGCAGTTAGTGTGGAATGGATCAGAGTTATATAAGAGAGGAAATCACTGTAGAGTAGTTAAACAATAATTCTGTTCTTCTACATTCTGGTTATGCCACTACTTCAGGCTGAAAGAAAGCCAAGATTTTGGTTGAGCACCCTACTTATGTTGTTAGTGGAGTAGCTGCAGTCTGTAATGTAATAATTCTAAAACACCAGATTTTTGTTCCCTAAAACTTTTTAAATGATGTCTTATTCTCATACGGAGTTTTACAGAACCACAAAGATAGAGGGGAAGAGTGGGATCTTTAAATGGGAAGGAAATGGAGAGAATTATTGAGCCAAAATCAAGGAACAATTTCAGGTTGATTCAGTTGAGGGCCAGTTATCCATTTGATTATTTTAGCAAAAAAAGAGAGCAACGTTAAGTAGTTTTTTCTTGGTTGATTATCTAACGTTTCAGTCTATCTCAGGGAAATAGAGTCAGAGATTACTTACACACTGACAAAGAAAAGAGTTTTAACTTGAAAAAATTCTGGTAATTTACTTATTTTATGAACAGTTCAGGTAAATGATTTGCAAAACTGAATAAACGGGTGCTTTGTGACATTATCTCCCACGTGTAAAAATTAAGGCACATTGTATTACGTTGGCTTCTTTCAGTATACCCTATGATCTTTTTAAAATATAGAAAAACTTGAAACCTATTTTATTTCCTTGAAAAACACTCCTAGAATGGAGCTCATTCACACATACACAAGCCATAAGCTCAAAGTGTTGAGGAAAATTTCTTGCTAGTAAATGTCATGCCAAAACCTTTGGGCCCATAAAATTAAAACATGTTGATTAGACCATCTTTGGAAGGGTAGAAAGAAGGCAGAAGGAAGTGTAATTGGAGCCTCTGTATTACTAATTTATCCTATACATGCCACAAAGTTAAAAGTTGTTTGTATCGATTCCTTTTGGAAACTTCATTAATAAATGAAAAAGTTTAAGGTTTTGCAGTTCAAAGGACCTAGTTAAACTATAGATTTGTCACTAATTAGTAATGTAACCAAACTCTAGGGGTTCACCCCTTGGAGTACATAAAATTGAACACAACCCAACCAAATGTTGGGAGCTAAGAACTTTCTATTACTTGCCACAAGTAAGGAGACAGGGGGTTCTCTCTCAAGGCACTCTCTCCTAGTAGGTTTAGTACAGGGAGGTTTTATTCATTGTGCCAGGGGACAGGGGCAGGGGGCATCCATAGGCACTTCATTTCAACTGTGCATGCCCAGCATGTCAACATGCTTGCTAGTGCGTTACATCCTATGTTCAAAAAATGGTAGAAAACTGCCGTAGGAGGAGACCTTAGTATTATACTGAGCTAAATGTAACTTCAGGACAATTCAGGGGGCCTTCTGTGCAGCTCCAGCCCAGCTCAAACTGGCTTGCGTAAGGGGCTGTCAGGTGGGACACACCTAACCTAGCAAGGGGCTTTAAGGTGCAACTCTCAGTTGGGTGTCTCCTTAACTGGAACTGTTGTTTCTGCAAAGCAAAACACATTGCATCCCTGCTTTTTGTCCCTTTTCCTTCTCTCTCTTGCTGATAGCTTTCAGCCCTCTTAAATGAGTAACTTCCCATTGCATCCTAGATAGCAGTCTTATCTCTTGAAGGGAATTGCTTAACTTATATATCTTTTTATCTGTGCAGCCTCTGCACTGTCAGTTTGGTGCCTGACATGAGGCTCAAACTCGTAAACCATGAGATCATGACCTAAGCTGAAATCAAAAGTCTGATTACTGACTTAACTGATTGAGCCACCCAGGCCCCAGGATAAAGCTCCTTTTAAGAACAATTTTTTAAAGTCATCTATCAAAATGTTCATAAATATCATTTTCTGATGCTTCACATGAAGCCATAATTCAACACAAATGATTTCAATTCATATTTAGTCAACAGGGTACACGTGATATTTCACACTGCATTTCAGATCACAAGACTAGGGGCACCTGGGTGTCTTAGTCAGTTGAGTCTCTGACTTCGGCTCAGGTCATAATCTCACAGTGCTTGAGTTTGAGCCCCACGTTGGGCTCTTTGGTGATGGCTCACAGCCTGGAGCCTGCTTTGAAGTCTTTGTCTCCTTCTCTCTGTGTCCCTCTCCTGCTCACACTCTGTCTTCCTTACTCTCACTCATAAATAAACATTAAAAAATTACAAGTGCACAAGACTTATTTTTATATTGAATAGGTGTAATCAAGTGAAATAAATCCCTGTGGTATATTAAAGGTAACAGAACAGCTGTCTACATTCAATCACTTTCCTTTATTTCTGTCCTTCTAGTGGTTTTGCTGTGAGCATAGTGGCTAACCAGTTGCTTGATGGACTGGCAAAGAACCCCTAGTCATCTCAGCTAGTAGCTTTATAATCCTTTGTCAAAAGTCAGCAGAGCCCTGTGGACATTCCAAATAACATTGGAACTGAACACATTCTTACACAAAGCTGTTTTCCTGTATAAAATGGCAACAGCAATATAATAGAACCAAAGATTTCCCTTAAAGAATGAAGGTAATTTAGAACTTAAGCCCACATTTTAAAATCAGTCTGTATGGAAGGTGATCATATATCTCAGTATATGCTTATTGCCCTGGCATAATTATTAGGGGTGCTTATTATTACTCTCAAAAGTGCCTGGGCTTGGACACTTAATGTAATGGTCACTGGAATAGCAAGGCATATGGGAATATGGAGCCTGAATACTGCCTGTGCAATCTTAATATCAAAATTAGCGTAGTGACAAGATGTCAGTTGGCAGCAAATATGACTTGCAGAATCATTGATGTTCTTAAAAGTTCTATGGTAATAAATGCTCTTTCATAGATATGTATTATCTTAATATTTAATTATGTCCCTTGTGCAAGGTTTGAAATAATCACAGACTGTTATGTCCATTCTTTATACACATTGTCCTTTTTTAAACGGAGGAGAGATGTCTTACAAAAATAAGCCTAAAAGAAAAAAAGTAAGTGACAAAAATTGGTGAAAGGAAGAAATAAGGTTAGCAAAAGTAGAGTGAAGCCTGGGACATAATTATTACTCCAAATGTATGCTCTAAAGTCTTGTAGTGAAGAATCAACCTTCTGTTTAGAGCTTCCTGGAAGCCAATGAAAAGAAAAAATGGTAAGTTACAAGATTTACATTATGCATAGAAAAGAAAAAAGAATGGTAAGGGTATGAGAGACATTCATGCTGCTCAATTCCACTACTGATTACCACAGAAACTTCAAGGTGCTTAGAAAACTCTATCCACAGTGCTCATCTCAAAGTCCTTCTTGTTCTTTTCTTTTCTTTGGCAACCCTATCATAGGAATTCTCCTCACTTGCTTCCCCTTAAAACTCAACTCACAAATATTTCCTCAAACTTTTTCATCCACCTGGCCACCAACTGAGCCACAGGGCAATAGACAGTTTCCTTAGGTAAGCCTCAGCAGTCACTGAAATAACTTACCAACCACTCTTCCGTTTGCATCTAAATTAATCTTGGCCATTTCTGTTTTGCACCTGAAACCAATATGACACTGCCTACTCATTATCTTCAACTTTCATGCTCTTCCTTCCATTTCTTTTGTCATTGTTTTAGTTTGGGCTTTTATCATTTCTTATCTGAATCCTTGCAGTAGATTCTTTTTTAAATCAAAAATTTAACTTTAATTTCCAGTATAGTTAACATACAGTGTTATATTAGTTTCAAGTGTACAATATAGTGATTTACTAATTCTATACATTGCTCCATGCTCATCACGGTAAGTGTACTCTTAATCCCCTTCAACTACTTCACCCATCCTACCATCCACTTCTCTGGTAACCATAAATTTGTTCTCTATAGTTAAGAGCCCATTTCTTGGTCTCTCTCTCTCTTTCCTTTGGCTATTTGTTTTATTTCTTAAATTCCACCTATGAGTGAAATCTTACGGTATTTGTTTTTCTCTAACTGCCTTATTTCGCTTAGCATTACAATATTTTGCTCCATCCATGTCATTGCAAATGACAAGATTTCATTCCTTTTTTAATGAGTAATATTTCATTGTGTGTGTGTATGTGTGTATTTTTTATCTATTCATCTATAGATGGACTATTGGGCTACTTCCATAATTTAGCTATTGTAAATAATGCTGCGATAAATATAGGGGTACATACCTCCCTTTGAGTTAGCATTTCTGTATTTTTGGTGTGATATTCAGTGTGAGTTTTGGATTATAGGGTAGTTCCTCTTCTTAACCTTTTTGAGGAACCTCCATAATCTCTTCCACAATGGCTGGATCAGTTTGTATTCCCACTAAGCACAAGGGTTCCTTTTACTCAACATCCTCACCAACACTTATTTCCTGTTTTTGATTTTAGCCATTCTGACAGGTTTGAGGTGATACTTCATTGTAGTTTTGATTTGCATGTCCCTGATGATTAGTGCTGTTGAGCATCTTTTCATGTGTCTTTTGGCCACCTGGATGTCTTCTTTGGAGAAATGTCTGTTCATGTCTTCTGCCCATTTTTTAATAGGATTATTTGTGGTTTTAGTGTTGAGTTGTATAAGTTCTTTATATATCTTGCAACAGATTCTTAACTGGTCTCATAGTAACTTAAATTCATCTGTCGTACAACTAGCAGTCTGATTTTTCTAAAAGGGAAATCTTAACACATTCCACTCATGCTTAAAATCCTTTCACATCTCCTCTGCTTAAAATCCTTTCACATCTCCTCTCCTTTTTAGGATCAAGTCCAAAATCCCTATTAGGGTGCATGAAGTCCATGTTGATGTGATTACCACCTATTTTATAGCATCATCACTCAACCATAGCAATATCATAAACATGCCATGCCTCTTAGTGTGCCTTATGCTTTTTTTTTTTTAAGTTTATTTATTTATTTTGAGAGAGAGATGGCATGAGTGGGGAGAGGCAGAGAGAGAGGACGAGGGAGAGAATCCCAAGGCTGCACTGTTAGTGCAGAGCCTGATGTGGGGCTTTAACCCACAAACCCCAAGATCATGACCTGAGCTGATCATGTCACAAGTTGGATGCTTAACCAGCTGAGCCACTCACTCAGGTGCCCCTGCCTTATGGACTTTACCTTGCAACTTGGTGCAAGCTGTTCCTCTGTCCAGCTTACTTTGTTTCTATTTCTCCCCTTAGCTCATATTACTCTTTCTGGAAAGCCTTCTCTAAACTTGCAGAGCCTGCACCTTAAGCATGTATCTTAAGATTGTGCTCTTTTTCTGTGTACTACAAAACTGTGGGGACCTCAAATATGAATTATTTCTCTCTTATTTTGATTATTTATACCACCCCACCTCTTACCCTCACTGAGTTTTCACAAATAGCATTTTCTACTCTAAGTAGATTCTAGAAACCAGTTTAAATTGTATCCAATTAAAGCACAATCTTAAGGCAATAGTTTGTCATTGCTACTATGCATAAATGTATACAGGAAAGCCCAGAGAGCCACACCTGTGTAGCTTTTGCACCAAAGCACTGTTAGAATATCTGCGTGATTTTGATGTATCTATTTGTAGCAGCAGCTAAGATAATTAAAGTTTGGGAATACTAGGAAAAGCATGTAAATTCAATTTTTCAATGATGAATTATATATAGAATGATAAAATGTAATTTTATATAGAAAGATGTGTAGTATCCTATTTACCCACAAGATTTTGGAAATTGTTCTCTATGGAAGGTTCGGCTTAACTTTCCACACTGCTGCTGTACAGCCTCTAGCAATATCACAATTTGCTGCATCATTAAATTCTGTTCAGTTTCTCACTTCCTAAATGTATTTGGCTTGTGTCAGATGATACCTCCTCTTCCCTAGCCCTTTAGTATTTGCAGGGCATACCTATCATGACAGGATGTGATCCAGGCAGATGGAAATCTTGTCTCTCATGTCTGCAGCAGGGCACCCCACCCTATTTAACTTTGGACTTATGAACTTCCCATCTGGGACTTCGAGATACTTGATTTACATCAACTTATGTACAACCTTACGCTCTTTGGCAGTCCAGAATCACATAATCTTGTGGGAAGGAAATTTAGCTTTATGCTAATTTTTCATTGTACGTTGTACCTATAGTGCTTAGTTTGCTCCAGGTTTCTCTTTCCTTCTCTTCTTGGAATTGTGTTTCCTGTTTATATGAACTGGGGTGATATGGAGGCCTCAACAGACAATAAATCCTGCAGGGCAGAGGCAGACTGAGATAGGAAAACATTCTTTCCCTCAGCACAATGGACAAGGCAGCTCTGGAGCCTGCAGTGTGGCTTTTATGTTTTACCCCCCCAAATTCCCAGTGTGGGTTGTGCACAAGGAAAGACCAAAAGCAACATACTATTTCTCTCTATTCCAGTTCTCACTCAGAAGAAGCTCTAAGAAACAGATTAGAGATGGTGGACAAGAGTAGAATCATATTTGATCTGATGACTACAGTTTAATTATGAATAGAATCAAGGATAAAATTATTTTTGAACTCTCTCCTTGCTTCCTTTATTTAAAGTCTCCAAGATAAAATATAAGACAATGTTTATGTTTGATCTAGAGAATGAGCTCCATTTGGAGAAGTGATTCTCTCCGCTTCTGGGTTGTTTGCTTAACTTATTAGAGTGGTTCAAAAAATAGATTCTTGTTGTATTGGGCTTTCCAGCCAAAACTCCCATTTTATAGTTGAAGAAACAGAAGGCAAGAAAGATGATAGATCTTGTTTTCATCCTTTCCTTTCCTTTCCTGTCCTTTCCTGTCCTTTCCTGTCCTGTCCTGTCCTGTCCTGTCCTGTCTTCCTTCCTTCCTTCCTTCCTTCCTTCCTTCCTTCCTTCCTTCCTTCCTTCCTTCCTTCCTTCCTGAGACAGCATAAGTAGGGAAGTTCAGAGAAAGAGAGAGAGGGAGACACAGAATCCAGAATAGTTTCCAAGCTCTGAACTGTTATCACAGAGCCTGACACTTGAACCCCACAAGCTGTGATACTATTATCTGAGGCGAAGTTGGACATCTAACTGACTGAGCCACCCAGGCGCCCTTAGATCTTCTTTTCTTAAGATACAGGGTTCCTTCTCTCCTTGCTCATCTCTATTCCTTTTCGGTACATATTCACCTCCTTTGCCTGTCCCCATTTCTACAACACGTTTGCATGTTACCAATCGTGTCTTATTCAGGGTTCATTGGCAGTAGTAGGCTGAGTATAAAGCTGTGATTCCTGAAAGTGCCCTCAAATCGAAAATAGGAGATTACAACTCAGTCACTTCCTTGGTGCTCATTTCAGAAGAGAGTAAAGAGAGCAGGCATGTGTTTCTTAAGATCTTTGGAGAAGGAGAAATTTACAAGAAATCACATCTCAAGTCCTTAAGACCATCTGTGATACTCCGTGAAGGCTGTCCAATATCAAATTTCTGGACAAAAGCAAGGAACTTGTAAGAAGTTTGTATTGTTTTTAGCAAGTAAAGAGGTGAGAGGAGCTTTGAAGATGTAGAGGAGAACAAGCAAGTCTGTACAGAGAAAAGACAGTCAACCCCCTCAAGTGACCAGTTGGTCCAGACCTGCACAATAAATCTCAGGACAGTTTTTCAAAGTCAGAAATCTATGTTTATAAGTCAGCTAAAACACCTGCTCACATTTCACTTTTTGGTTGCTTATGTTCTGCAGAATTTAGCTTTCGTTTTAAAAGGTGATGAGTGATTAGTGAAGCTGACCCTGACCCCTTTTGAATTTCTTGAATTAAATGAATTATATCTTGCAGAGATAATGTGTGGTGGGTAAAGCATCAGCCGTCAGTGTATTCGAAGAGGGATAAACAAATGGCTGAACTCTCAACCATTCCATTAACTCTTTATTTTAAACCAATCATAGACTTTCAAGAAGTTTCAAAATATAATAGAGAGAGGTTCTATGTGCTCTTCACTCAGCTAACCCCCCTTCAAGTAACATCTTAACATAGCTAATTTATTATCAAAGCCAGGAAATTGATGCTGACATAAGACAATTACCTAGACTACAAATCTTGTTTATATTTCACCAGTTTCCAGAAGGACCCATTTTGTGCATGTGTAGTTCTAAGGAATTTTATCCTATGTCTAGAAATGAACCCACCAACAAAACCAAGATACAGAACTGTCCCATCACTACAAAATAACCTCTTAATACTACTCTTCCGTAGTACCTCCCATTGTTTACAGGTATGAGCGACAGGTTTGTAGGGACTAAGAAGACACTGTGTTAAATACAATCAAAGCTACTCTGTTTGGTCCTACTGAATGAGGCTTTTGACAAACACATGTGAATTTTTTCTTGTTTATAGAGCTGAAATTGATATTCCAGCATTTCATCCCTCTTATTATACATCATGGATAGACTGAAGAGTGTTTTAAAGGTGGATAAAAAGAAGAGACATTTTTTGGAAATTTTTTTACCTTAAGTTAAAAAGCAGATGGTCTTTTAGAAACCTTTGTGTTGAGTTGGCATCAGAAATGCTTCTGTAAACTTTCATGAAGTAAAAGAATATGCCAATCTAATAATTAACTAAATTCTACTTGATGAGGTTTCAGTGCCTCTGAGACCACACATTCTCATCATATTTCTTGTAGTCGGCACCTGGGGAAAGCTGTTGCAGGTTATAGAGGAAAATGCCCAGACCTTTCTTTCTTTAAGATCAAAGTTTGGTAGATGGGATGATACTTACCACCGTAGATGCCTCTTTACACTGTGCCACCCTGGACTGCAGAAAGAAGTTCTCCATGGCTCTTCTCAACATGTGCTGAGGGAAAGTATTAGGTAAGGCTGAGATGGCCCCCCTAAGGGTATCTTTCACAGAGCCATTAGTTAAGAAGAATGACAAAACTTGAATCTCTTCTTTGAAGCTGTGGAAACCAGGTCATCAGTTGCTGATCCTGTAGCACTGGCTCTCATACTTAAGCATGGACAGTCTCAAAGAAAATTTCAGTTTAGTGAGGTCTGGGATGGTACCTACTACATTTTCACTAAGTTCCCTCAGTAATTCTGATGCAATGTTCTTTCCCATAGACCACATCTGGAGAAATGTGCCTAAAGACTGTGTGGTCTGCCATCTTCATTTTGATGGTAATAGAAACTGAACCCAGAGCAGTGATAAATGCCATCTAAAAAATCCCAGTGTCTGGAATTTATCTTCTGACTTCCAAATTAGCAGCTAGTATTGAAATGACAACCAAGAACCTTGGTTTTTTAAAGAAAAGGAAAAATGCATGATTATGGGCCTAGGAAAATTTTCTCTTAAACAAACAAACAAAAAAATTGGATGGAAATTGTGAAACCTTGGACTGGCATGTCCAAACACCAAACAGGAAAAGCTGCCCATGTGGAAAGAATGCACAGGCAACATGGCACTGGGAGCCCCATGGTTCCAAGGACAAGGTCTCAGCGCAGAAATGATAAACTATGTTTACACAGTTTCCCAGGAGCTCAGAGCACTTGATAGACTATTTTTTTTCTTTATTGTGAATAATTCTAACACTGAACTCATTATTATTGATTCTCTCTTGCCGCCATGGAGACTAAAACACGAAGAGAAGTGGCCTGTTCATGGTAATGAGGATGACAGTGCATGCCGCTAAGTGGATGGGTAACTGCCCTAACCTCTCTTCAGATGGATGCCAGCCCATAATTAGATGGATGCCAGCCCATAATTAGATGAGCCCAATGCTTCTTTATGGCTCCATTTGGCATCGAAGAATACCTTTTCAACATGATTTGAGAATATACCTTGCCAATATAGTCTTGAACCTATTTAGGCATAATATTTTAAGGCATTGCTTAAGGTACTGTTTTAAGGACAGCTGTGAAACTGAATACGTAAGCAGATTGGCTATGCCTTAGAAAAATAGTGCTCAAGGCTGGGGGTCGTGAAAGTAGAATCAATAAGGAGAAGCCATTTCATATACTTATTAACTGCCCAGCACCACCAGTGTTCCAAGTTCAGGATGGTGTTTAAAATAACTACCTGTAGGACCACAGAAAAATGATCTTGGGACTCTTGGTCTCAGTATACAAAATGTTTCCTTATTTTGTGGGTTGTTAGATTTAAATTGGGCACCAGAGTATGAGCCTTACTTTCCTCTTGTTTTAGGTAGCTGGGAACAAAGAAAATTACTGTATAGGGCTGATGCAGTCAATATATTGGAGTACCTGAAAATAACTTTTTAAATAAGTTGCATGCTTTGCCAATATGAGATATAAATTTCTTGGATTTGCTTACTTTTCTATAATCTTATAAGACATTCCCATAACTATGCATTTATTTATTCAGCTATTCTTTATTGAGAACCTTTTATATGCCACCCAAACAATGGTGATATTACTCAAAGTGAATAACCTGTTTCCATTTATTAACACAAAGTATTATATCATGTTAATCTTTTCTATTTATATGCTAGTGATTATTGCTTTACCTTATAACTATTAAGGAAATAGTCTCATTGGAAGGAGTGGGTTAACCACTATGAAGAATTAAAGCCAAATAGTGATTGTTTGGTGCACTAAGAATGTGAACAGAATTTGTCAAAAATATTTTCTTGGTCTAAGTAATGGATCTTTTATATTTTATGATAAATATCTTTATTTAGCCAGGTGTTCTTATAGTCCTGATATTTACTATTGGACTCAATTATCTTACTAAGTGCATCTTCTCTGCATAATTTTATTGCTTTCACTTAAGCCATAGGATTTTTATTTTGCTAAAGAAAAGAATCTAAGGGAGAATAATTGAGGACTCCTATTTATCTTAAAAATTGCAAAAATTAATGCCGTATTTCCTTCTGTTTTCAGCTTTAAATTTTCATTGTAGTGTCCAAGGGGGAAATTTGTACAGCAGTAATTTCATATTATAAAAACTTTTTTTTAAATGTATGTAGGATATTCGCTTTGTCAGAACAACTTCCTGTTCTTTCCTCATCCTACCAAGTTGTTTGGTAGTTTAGATAATAATTCAATTTGGAAATGGAGAAACTCAGGCTTAGAGAGGTATTAAATGGCATCCGCAAGCTAGTGCATTCAATTTGCGACCCAGATGTGATCAGAATAGGTGGTGATTTTTCCAATGCACATAACCATCTGATATGTGAAATACAGGATATTCACAATGCCTAAATGCTCTCTTAATTATATACTAGTGCACAATCTTTGTAAGGTCTTTGCTAATCATACCGCATGGAGACACTACTTCCAGTAGATCATGATTATTTGTATGCATCTGTAATTAGTCATAAAATACTACTTGTTGTGATTACATCGGAAAGAATGGAGCATATTTTTTTTAGTGCTATCCCAAATGTCTATTTGCAGATTTATTGCTTGGAACATATTTATTTGGTCATTGCAACATCTGCTAAACCTGTTGACATCTTATTAAAATAGCGATCTAAGTTTAAAGTGAGATCATTGGATATCATGCTTGGGTTCATCAGGCATGTTTAATTTGGGTAAAGGTTATGTTCGAAACATGTAATACTCACTGCCTTTATAGGTTGGATTCTGCTCATTTCAATAACAGAGTTCTGATAATAGCTATAGAGTATTTGGTGAGGAATGCTACTTGACCTCTACTCCATATAGACAAATTAATAATGATAATAATGATATTAACTGTTTGCATTATTGACATCTCATAAAGCAGGTAGATATATAATGCAAATTAGAGAAGTAGTGGCTACCAAGCATCCATAACTCCTCACCTTGAGCAGCTTTTACATTAGGTCTGGATACTTTTGTCTTATTGGAGGCAGCTGGAAGGCTTGGAAGTTTCCTTCCTGTCTATACTTTTTCCAGCCTCTATCAGTCCCATCATTTTTTCAGTGTTCATTTCAAGCCTCACCTCTAAATAAATGCCCCCCCCCCCTTTTTTTCCAGTCCATTTCTCTTTCTCATTCTGGTCTCCTAAAACATTTGTAGCCACTATCTCACTATTTTTATACTTGAGTGTATCCTACCTTATTATAAAATGTTTATAAAGTTATCATGCACATGGTTGGTTCCAGAGGATGTCATAGGCAAATGTACACCATCTATAAAAAGTCCTTTATTTGAAGGGATCATAGAGTTGCCAGCTCATGTGCACAGTCTCTGTTTTCTTGCACTCTCACACAAAGTGTTCCAATGTCTCTCTTCTCAGTGGCCCTTCCATTACATATCCACCCCATCTAGATGTGGTTACTAGAAGTAACCATTTAGAGTAATTGTGCTTCTGGGCATGGCAGAATAACTAGTAAAGGGCTTTTTCTTTTACTATACGTAGAAACCGGGATAAAAAATACAAAGCAACTGGCTTCAGACATCAGACAACAGGCAGACAGGATTGTCTCTTCAGAGAAGAGAACCAAACAAGATGAAGTCTATAACTGACCCAGCTTTCTGTCTGTAGGTATTCAATGGGCCTACAGGCAATTCTTCCCAGAGACAGAAAACTCCAGTAGAGAATCCAGTGGTTTCACCCAGTTGAGGTGACAGAGATCAGAGTTCATGGAAATGGAGGCAGCCGGACTTGGTGGAGCAGAGTATCTGAACAGAGGAAACTTGTCAGAGAAAGGGCTCCAAAATCCTTCTTGGGGGGAGGGGCAGGTATGATGGGTAGAAAGGGTCTGTCTCTTGAGTTTTAAAGTGAAAACTAAACTGTGTATGTACTGGGTGAAATTTCAGGAGGATGGGGACGACCAAGGAGCTGGAAGCCAAGCAATTCTAAGAGGTCATATTGGGCTAGGAGACATTCTGGTTTTAACCAGGCAGGCTGGACTCCATGGACATACATCATTCAGTGGAGACTCCTAAAATGTTAAACTTTATAAGAAGAGCCACAGTAGATCTGCCCTAACAAAGCTTAGAAACAGACCTTTAAAAAATCAAGTTGATCCTTTTAAGTACCTAACAAATTGAAAGGCAACATTCTTTAAAGGTAAACAGCATAATTCAGATGCTCAGCAATATCGAATTCATAATGCAGCATCTAATGCAAAATTATTAGAGATTGGAAGGTGCACAAACATGTAACCAGGAAGTAAGAGAACATTCCGGCACAATAAATAGACCCATAAATGACAGAGGTGATGGAATTAGCAGATGAAATCTGCTTTAAGAGATTCTTAAAGTCTCTTTTAAATATTTGTTACTTTAAAGTAAATATGATAAGGAGAAAAATGGAAAATACGTAAGAAAGAACTATGTGGAACTTCCAGAGCTGAAAATTCAGATACATGAATTGAAAAGTTCACAGGATAGGCTTACTATATCATACACTAAATGAAAAAGAAACACTCCATGAAATTTAAGGAACAATAACAGATGCTATCCAGAATGAAACACTTGTATCTAAAAATTAGATAACTGTATAGAATATAATATTAATAGAGTATAAATAACTCAATGCAATAGTAAGTTAAGCAAATATATCAAAAATGGGCAAAAATTTGAAAATAAATTTTACAAAATAAGATCTACAAATGGCCAGTTCGACATGAAAATATAGTGTTGTCAGTCATCCGAAAAATAAAATTCAAACCACTGCAAGATACTACTGTTTATCACCAAAGTGGCTAAAAACCAAACTGGCAGTACCAAGTGTGTCCCTCATTCATTGACGCTGGGACTATACTGTAGAACCACCACTTTGGAAAAGAGTCTGGCAGTTTCTGAAAAGATTCAATCACCTCACAAGATGATTGAACTTTAAACCTTTGGAAAAAGCTGTTGGAACAGTAAGAAGAGAATATTCGTCCAGCCTTTGCCACTGTGTGTCCCTCACCTTTTTGGATTCCTTTTCTTTCGTTTATTTTGCATGCTCTGTTGCAAAAGTCTGATAAAAGATAAACTGAAGCATATTAAAAATTTTAAGAGTTTATTTAAATAAATTTCTTCAAATTGAGTAGCGCCAAACTGAAAGTTGTTAGAAGCACCAAAGGCAGGAGCTGGGAGGGAGTTTCATTAGGGGAAGAGGCAGAAATGAGTAAGAACGCTGGTGACTGGCCGTAACTTAAATCCTAAATGGCTGCCTGTGATTGGTTATCCTCAGGTTTTGAATTTGTTAACTTGAGGCATTACAGGCTTAGATTTTGTGTTGCTCCTCCTGTAGGCTGTATGGGCTTTAAAGTCATCTCAGTGTATTGGTGCCTTGTTTGATTTAACAAGCCCATCCACTTAAGTGTTTAAGCTGTTTGTTGAATTTGAGGGGTAGGCCAAGCTGGAATCTTCTCCAGCAGAATGCCGTGAAAGCTCACGTTCCTCCTTCTCATTGTATCATAGTTGTAATGTTTTTATTGATAACTCACTTTATGAATTAGACTCAGCTTTTCTTTCAAGGATTATTCAGCCTTTATAAGAGGGGGGAAATCCTGTGAAAAGTGGCATTATAACAGAGGTACCAAGTGTTATGTCACAATTTGTGTGTATTTCTGACATAAATTTTGAAACTTGATCATGTTCAATGTGGGTTGTAATTCCCTACGTTTTTTTTTTATTTTTTTTTATTTTTTTTTACAAATAGTTTATTGTCAAATTAGTTTCTACATAACACTCAGTGCTCATCCCCAAAGTGCCCTCCTTCATGCCCATCCCCCCCTCCCCCCCACATCCATCAGTCCTCAGTTTTTGTCA
>NW_024081346.1:0-79739 GCF_003009895.1 Hyaena hyaena
TCTCTCTCTGACCCTCCCCTGCTTGCTCATGCACTCTCTCTCTCTCTCTCTCTCTCTCTCTCAGAAATAAATAAAATATAAAATTTTAAAAAACCCAAAATATGATTATATAAAGGAGATTATAATCCTATGTTGTAAAGTATAGGGCAGAGCTATATGTTACGTATATGACAATAATAGCACACAATGGGGTGGGAAATAGAGACGTGAGGTCCAAAGCTGCTATAATTTACTGGAATTAAATCAGTATGGGGGAGGCTGGGGAGGCTCAGTGAGTTAAGCATCCGGCTCTTGATTTCAGTTTGGGTCATGATCTCACAGTTAGTGGGACTGGGCCCCTCAACAGACTCTGCTCTGACAGCACAGATCCTACTTGGGATTCTCTCTCTCCGCCCCACCGTCTGCCCTCCCCCACAAAATAAATAAACTTAAAAAAATGCTTTTGGGACACCTGGGTGGCTCAGTCAGTAAAGCATCTGACTTTGGCTCAGGTCATGATCTCTCAGTCTGAGTTTGAGCTCAGAGCCTGGAGCCTGCTTTGGACTCCCCTTCTGAGGTGAGTCCCGGTTGGTGTGTGTGACTAAAAATATGGCAGAAGTGACACTTTGTCACTTCTCAAGTTAGGTGATTCCTGATTCCTGGATCGGTCCTCTTGGAGGAGTGAGTCACTCCTCGAATGGTCCTGTGGAATGGTCCGTGTGACAGGAAATGAAAACTGCCATCAGCAGCCATGTGTCTGAGTCTTCCTGGAAGTGGCTTTTCCAATCCAAGTCAAGCCTCTGGCACAGGGCGCGCAAGCCTCTTCTATAATGGCCACATGGTTCACACGTCAGGCATTGTGGGTGAATATGTCCCCACCACAACTGCTGACCTGCACTGACAAAGCGAAAAGGCAGCCACTAGGTGATGCGGGAATGCAGGAGCCTGGCTGTGTTCCCATAACACTTGAGTTATGGCGGCGCCGGGGTGGCCCAGTCGGTTGAGCTTCCAACTTCCGCTCAGGTCATGATCTCACGGTTCATGAGTTCGGCCCCGTGTCAGTGCAGAACCCACTTCAGATCCTCTGTCTCCCTCTCTCTCTGCCCCTCCCCTGCTCACACTCTCTCAAAGATAAATAAAACATTACCAAAAAAAACAAACAAACCCAAAAACCCAAAAAACAAAACAAAACAAAAACCCAAACAAACAAACCAAAAAAAAAACACCAACCAACAACCCAAAACTTGAGTTATGGGCACTGAGATTTGAATTCCATATAATTTGTCGTGTTTTGAAATATTCTTCCTTTTATTGTTTTTCAGCTATTTAAAAATATAAAACCTATTCTTAGCCTGTGAGCCATCCTCGCTCAGGCAGTGGGTGGGTTAGGCTACAGCCATAGATTGGAAAGCTTCTTTCTTTCAAATGATTGCAAGTCCAGAGATGTTTGAGTATAACTCCATGGAAAATCAGAGCCACAACCACCTAGGCAGGCTACTCATAAATCATAAAAATTTACCTAAGATCATAAAAATTTTACAGTGCTAAGTTACAGGGTAATTGATTGTGAAGCAGTAGATAAGGCACATATTGTCAGACTATTAGAAAGCAAGATCCAAGTATATGTTGTTTATAAAAGACACACTTTAGGACATCTGGGTGGCTCAGTTGTTTGGGCAACTGACTTGGGCTCAGGTCATGATCTCTCGGTTTGTGAGTCCAAGCCCTGTGTCGGACTCTGTGCTGACAGCTTGGAGCTTGGAGCCTATTTCAGATTTCGTGTCTCCCCCTCTCTCTCTGCTCCTCCCCAATTGCGTTCTGTCTCTCTCTCTCTCTCTCTGAAAAATAAATAAACATTTAAAAAGATTAAAAGAAAAGACACACTTTAGACCAAAGACACCAGTAAGCTGAAAGTAAATGGATGAGAAAAGATACACCGTGCCAATAATAACCATGAAAGAGTAAGAAGGACGGAATTACTCTCGGACACAATAGATGTAAATGAAATTGGACAAAGAGGGACAGTTTGTAGTGATAAAAGGGACAATCCATCAGTTATACACACATACATAAATAGTAAATATATCAAATATATATATATTTGTATACTGCAACAACAGATCCCAGGATGCATGACAAGTAGACTATTGAACAACTATTAAGTTGTAGTACCCCTCTTAGTACTTGATAGAATAACCGGACACAAATTAGTAAGGATCGAGAATACATAGAAATTAGCAGTCACTCTACCTAACAGTTAACACTCCACCTACCAAAATCAGGGCACACACACACACAATTTTCAAGCACGCTTGGAAATCCTCCAGAGTAGACATATAATGCCATAAAATAAGTCATAATAAATGTATGCAAATTGAAATCATACAACGTATGTTCTCTGTACCTTAATGGAATTAAGTTGGAAGCCAACAGTAAAGAGAAATTTAGGAAATCTCCCAAGTATGTGGAAATTAAACACCCTCCTAAGGGCGCCTGGGTGGCTCAGTCAAGTGAGTGTCCAACTTTGGCTCAGGTCATGATCTCACAGTTCATGGGTTGGAACCCCACGTTGGGCTCTGTGCTGACAGCTAGCTCAGAGCCTGGAGACTGTTTCAGATTCTGTGTCTCCCTCTCTCTCTGACCCTCCCCTGCTCATGTTGTCTCTCTCCCTCTCTCAAAAATAAATAAAACATTTAAAAAAATTAAAGATTTTTATTTTTATTTTTTAACGTTTATTTCTTTTCGAGAGACAGAGGGAGACAGAGCATGAGTGGGGAAGGGGTAGAGAGAAAGGAGACACAGAATCTGAAACAGGCTCCAGGCTCTGAGCTAGCTGTCAGCACAGAGCCTGACACAGGGCTTGAACTCACAGACTCAGAGATCATGACCTGAGCTGAAGTCGGATGCTCGACTGAATGAGCCACCTAGGTGCCCTGTTTATTTATTTATTTTGAAAGAGACGGACAGCACAAGTGGCACAAGGGGCAGAGACAGTGGGCGGGGAGGGGGGAGAGAGAGAGAGAGAGAGAGAGAGAGAGAGAGAGAATCCCAGGCAGGCTCCATGCTGCCAGCACAGACACTGATGTGGGGCTCAAAGCCACCAAGCCACGAGATCATGACCTAAGCTGAAACCAAGAGTTACACGCTTAACCAACTAAGCCACCCAGGTGCCCCAGGGCAGGGACTATTATTATTCTCATTATTATTATTTTGTAAATGAGATATCCAAGGTGCAAGAGGGTTAGGTGAACTGTTCAAGGTCACACAACACTGTGCTTGGTGATGCAGGAACCAGAGCCCGGTGAATGTGATCTAAACCACTGGGAAATCTTGGTTTGTTTTGTGTTTTGATATCAACCTTATTGAGGCTGTTTGCAACCTCAATTTGATTTATGTCCATGAATTTTGAGAAAACATCCAGGTGCATGACCTGTTGGTCATGGCACAGTCAAGGCATAGAACATGTCCGTCACCCTCTCCCGAGCACACCCTTGGCACCCGGCAACTATGGATGGGCTCTCTATTACTATAACATAGTTTCTCTGGCTCTAAACTTTTGTATAAAAGTAGAATAGAGGGGCGCCTGGGTGGCTCAGTCGGTTAAGTGTCTAACTTCGGCTCAGGGAATGATCTCATGGTTCATGGGTTTGAGCCCCGCGTCGGGCTCTGTGCTGACAGCCAGCTCAGAGCCTGGAGCCTACTTCAGATTCTGTATCTCCCTCTCTCTCTGACCCTCCCCTGCTCACGCTCTCTCTCTCTCTCTCAGAAATAAATAAAAACATTACAAAAAAAGAAAAAATAGAGTAGAGAGCGCCTGGGTGGCTCAATCAGTCTCAGTTCAGGTCATGATCTTGTTATGCTGAGAGACACAGGGACCAACCAAGACCATTGAAGCTGAATCAAGGGAGTCTTTATTACCGCTGGGACCACACAGAGTTAACACAGAACTCCAAATGTGAGGCCTTGAGTCCAAGGACTCAGGGCTTTTTGTAATCAGCAAGCAAGCGAAGCAGGCAGTACAGAAGCAGAATTGAGTGGTTATTGTAAAAAGGCTACAAAGTGACAAAGAAAACGGCCCTTATCCTGGTATGTAGGACAACATTTGTTATTTTCAAGGCACAGTTTAAGGTTGTAGGGGAGTTTTAAGGGAATAGTCATTATCTCAAGGACAGAGTATGCAAACTGTATCATAAATAACTATTAATAGGGAACATTAACACTTGTCTTCTTATTTGTTTTTTTCTTGCACCTGAGGATAGTCACGTAGCCCTCCGAGTGCAAGCCCAGAAGTTAAACTCTGAGTTAAGATGGAAGGACCAAGGCTAAATTCATGTGCAACAATCTCAGGGTTTGTAAGTTCCAGCCCCCCTCCCCCCTTCCCCAGGGCTCCATGTTGATAGCCAGGATCCTGCTTGGGATTCTCTGCCTCTCTCTGCTCCTCTCCCATCCACACACACACTCTCTCTCTCTCTCTCTCAAAATAAATAAATAAACTTAAAAAAAAAAAAAAGAAAGTAGACTCTTTTCTGTTTGGCATAGAGTATTTTTTAAAAAGTGTTTTCCTACACCCATTCCAGAGTATGTTCACAGCATGTTCCCTGATCACCTTCAAATACTTTATTGCGTATTTCCTACAAACAAGAACATTCTCCTGACTGTTCACTGTAAGGCAAAGGTGAAAATCAAGAAATTAACAGGGACAGATCACTGCCATCTAATCTGAAGACTGGACCACCTTTTAAAAAATTGATTTTAATGTTTACTTATTTATTTTTAACTTTTTAAATGTTTTTTAAAAAAATTATTTCTGAGAGAGAGAGAGAGAGAGACATCGTGAGCAGGGGAGGATCAGAGAGAGGGAGACACAGAATCTGAAGCAGGGTCCAGGCTCTGAGCTAGCTGTCAGCACAGAGCCCGACGTGGGGCTCGAAACCATGAAATGTGAGATCATGACCTGAGCCAAAGTCGGACGCTTAACCGACTGAGCCACCCAGGAGCCCCAATATTTATTTATTTTTGAGAGACTGAGCATGAGCAAGGGAGGGCCAGACAGAGAGGGAGACACAGAATCTGAAGCAGGGTCCAGGCTCTGAGCTAGCTGTCAGCACAGAGCCCGACGTGGGGCTCGAAACCATGAAATGTGAGATCATGACCTGAGCCAAAGTCGGACGCTTAACCGACTGAGCCACCCAGGAGCCCCAATATTTATTTATTTTTGAGAGACTGAGCATGAGCAAGGGAGGGCCAGACAGAGAGGGAGACACAGAATCTGAAGCAGTCTCAGGCTCTGAGGCAGGGCTTAGACTCAGGAGGGGCTTGAACTCAGACCTGCGAGATCATGACCTGAGCTGAGTCAGACACTTAACTGACTGAGCCAACCAGGTCCCCCTTGGACCACCTTTACCAGCTGGGCCAATAACTGCAATTTCTCTCCACTGTCTACTATGGAAATGTGTATCCTTGGGGCGCCTCGGTGGCTTAGTCGGTTAAGCGTCCGACTTTCACTTGGGTCATGATCTCACGGTTCGTGGGTTCAAGCCCCGCGTCGGGCTCTGTGCTGACTGCCAGTTCAGAGCCTGGAGCCTGTTTCAGTCTGTGACTCCCTATCTCTCTGACCCTCCCCTGCTCATGCTGTCTCTCTCTCTCTCCTAAAAATAAATAAAACATTAAAAAAAAAAAAAGGAAATGTGTATCCTACCCACACACTATCTCTGGAAACACTTTTGTTAATTACATAGGCAAATAAAAATGAACACTAAGTCATTCAACAATGAGCCCTGGGGAAGGAGGGGAATTCAGACTTTCTCGAGTCCACCACTGCAAGAGGGGACACTTCTTTACACCCAGAGAGATAGTATCAGGAGCTCGTTAGAGGGAGAGGGTTTCCCTCCAGCTATCTCAGGAGCAGAAAATGGGTCCTGAAAAGGCTCAGACCCTGCATTCCGCTTCCTGTCACGTCCGGGACAGTCCCAAGTACTGGGCCTCTGCGTGTAAAGACTGCAAAGCCCGCAGCGGCCCAGGGAAGGGAAGGTCTGTCATCTTTGGCGCGGTCTCTGAGCGAGAGACGTCCTGCCTGGGACATGGGTCGGGAGTGTCCCGGGATCCTAGCCCACCATGCGATGCTAGAGCGCGGCCACGCGGCGGAGCTCCATCCACGGCTGAGGCAGATGAGTGCTGCACGGTGGTGACCCAGACAGCCCAAGACCGGAAATGCACTGACTGCTGGTGGGGGGTGACGGGGTGTCTGCGTGTGAGCGCCCACGACCCTGACCCACTAGATGTCACTCGGGAAGGGCCAGGGGCTGGGGCTGTGTGCACAGGTGGAAGACAGGTAGGAATGGGGCTCCTGAGCACAGCAGGGACCCAGAGGCCTGTCCCAGAGGTCATCCTGTCCGCACCCCCCCCCCCACGCTCTGCGGGAGGAACCCGCTTAACTGCGCGTCTGCCCCCGGGGCACAGGAGCGGGGACCTGTCCCTACTTTGCTACAGCTGGTAGGCGGGCGACGCCCCATCCGCTGCCCAGCGCCACCCTGTCCGAGCCGGCTCCCGGCTCCCGGCACCGGAAGCGGGAGAGCGGGAGTAGAGGTGAGACTCGAGGGGCAGCAGTGCAGGGAGCCCGCACAGGCCCCAGACTCCGACGGCACCACTTTGGAGCCTGAAGGGACCAGAAGACCGAGGACTCATTCGCCCATTTGAAGATGCGCCGGTTTAAGATCCGATATTCCGCACAGGGGTCACCAAGGGGACGTTGAGCCGGATCCACACCCACATCAGCTCACCCCAGCGCACCGCCACCCGGCCACTCCGCAAAGTGCGGCAGGAAGACGAGCCGACGCCCACCCCCTACCCGATCCCGACCCTCCGGGGGCCTCCCAGCCACACATTGTCCTCCGAGAGCGGGGGGGTCACCACGTCATTCTTGCGCCCTCTGAACGTGCTCTCCGCGTCCAGACGAAAGACACACGGGCACAGACGGGGCGCACACACGTGCGCTGAAACTTTATTTTCCGCCCGCGCCCCGGACCCGCCCCGCCCGCACCCAGGGCGGCTCAGAAGATCTTCACCGACTGCAGCTGCAGGTCCCCGCCCACCTCCAGGAGGCGCACGCGCGCCGGCGGGATCCGGTAGCGGAAGTGGTGGTACTCCGAGTCGCCGACCACCGCCTGCGGGGTCGAGGGGGTCGGGGCGTGAGGGGCCCCGGCCGCCGGCGGGGGTCCTTCCCGCCCCAGACCGCGCGCTGTGACCTGGGCGCGCTCATCACGCGGGGCCCTGAGTTCCCCGGGGGCACCTGATTGTTCTCCCCTCCTGTCGTGATGCTGACACGGGCTACCTGTCTGGCACAGACGCGCGTTGAAGGCGGCAGCTGGGATCACCCGGCCGGCGGCGTCCACTGCCTCCCTCCTGCCGCTCGCGTGGGACGTGGTGAACGGCCTGGGTGCTGGACGCTGCGCAGCCACCCCTCCCCGCGGGCGCGGGTGCCTGGCCCTGGCTCCCACCCATCCTTGCCCCTGCTCCAGGACGCCAGGGCCCCGCCTCCCCGCTAGGGAACACCACCCCCTGGGCACGTGGCTCTTGCTGCCTGATCCCTGCCTCGGCCACACCCCTGCCTTCTGACACGAGTAGGGTTGTGCCAGGGGAAGAAAACGACGGAGGAAACGTCTGCCCAGCCTTGGGCAGCCCTTGGCTCCCACCTCCACCAAGAGCCTTCCTGGCTGCCTCTACTGCAGGAGGGGCCTGGGTCTGGGCGCCCGGCCTGTGGGCGACAGGGACGCACCTTGAACCCGTCTTCCGTGGCGATGAGGAGCACCTCGAAGGGCTGCCCGTGCTGGAAGGGAAGGCCCGAGCCGCGCTCCTCTCGGCCCCAGGTGCCCTGCTCCAGGCTGTTGAAGACCACCGTGGACTCGTCCAGCCGCGGGTTGAAATGCAGGGCGGCCTCCCCACAGGGCCCCTCGCCGCACAGCAGGTTCACATAGAACCTGGGGGTGGGGTGGGGGTGGGGGCATGGATACGTGTCACTGGCCTGACAACCCCGACCTCCATCAAGGACCAATGTGCAGGACTCCCCGTTGCCAGCCTGTTCAGATTTACGGGGACCAGGGAACGTCCCACACCACAGAAGGAAGGGTTGTGGACTGCGGGCCAGGGCCCCCTTCCAAGGCTTCCCTAAACCGTAGGGACCCAGGCCCCACCCACATCCCCCTAGCCAGGGCCACTGTGCTATAGCCTGGACCCCGGGCCTTTCCAAAGGCTCTAACGTTTGGCACGGAGCCACGACGCTGCTGGCCAGGGTGGCCACTGTTCCGAGGGTGACGCATAGCCCCACAGACCCCAGGCCTGCAGGCACCGCAGAGTCCCAGTGCGCCTGCGGCCCCCAGAGCAGGAAGTCGGCCACCGACTGCCTCAGTGTCCCAGGGTCCCCGGGCACCCCCAGATCACAGGGCCGCTTCCCAGAGGTCTTGAGGATTCAGACGGGGAGTCCGAGGACTAGACACAGGAACCCTGAGATGGCCTCAGAGCCCCAGATTCTTAGGGAGACGTAGGGACCCCAGCGACACAGTCCTGGTGCAGGTAAGTGAAGACCTCACACTCCAGGAGGTCAGCAGTGGCCCGGGGACTGTAGACCCTGTGGGCCCGGGGGGCTGTGGCGCCCTGGTGTCTGGGCTGTAAGAAGTGTGAGCCAGCTGAGCCTGGAGCACCCCCCCCTTCCCACTGGGGCCCGGGGTCTCACCTGCCAGCCTTTTCCGGGACGACACCACGGATCCTCATCACGGTGCCCACTCGGATGCCCTCGGGCAGCGACGTCTTGTGGGGCACATTCTGCAGGCCGGGCGGTGGGGAGGCCAAGGGAGCCAGGGGCGCGGAGGAGAGAGACACGTGGGTCAGCCCCGCGGAGAAAGCATCCAGGACCCAGATCAGCAGAATCAGGGAGAAGAAACGACGCAGAGACCCAGGCGAGAAGCCAGAGCCGGACAGAGGGTTGGAGAGGGAACCACGAAGGAGCAACGGAAAGAGAGAATCCAGGAGGCAGACGTGAGCACTGGCAAGGGCTGGGTCCACCCAGGAGCCACGGCCCAGACACTTGGTGGCCCACCCTAGCACCCACTTTCTCCTTTCCAGCGGGAGACCCAGCCAGGCCCAGCCCCTCCCCGAGTCCGGTGCAGCCTTGGGTGGAAGCCCCCCAGGCTCCCGGCCCCCGAGGGACTCACAGAGCTTCCCGCCATGGCTGGGACGGTGGGCGGCACTGCTGGTGGTGGGTATGGCCGCTGGGACCTTAAGTAGAAGCGGGGCGTGGCGGGCCCCCGTGACTCACCCCCAGCCGTTTCCACACCCACCGCCCACAGCTGGCACAGACCCTGGCCCTGGGGCCACCTGGCCCGGCGCCTCCTTTCTGGGGCCCGGGACTTCCCTCCACTCGCTGAGGGCTCCCAGTCCACCGCGCCTCTCCGTTGAGCTAAGAATCCTGCAGACAGTTAACCAGGAAATACCAGTGACACGGGGGCCCCAGGGCGCCACCGTCCATCCCGGCCTATGTGCCTGCTGCTTGACACAGAGGAAAGGGTGTTTTGCCCATTTTGTCTTGGAAAGCTTGGGGCCCGAGAGGCCAAGCCGGGGCGGGAAGGGGGTGGGGGGCCCCCGGCCTAGGGCTAAGGAAGCCTCCACGGAAATTCCCGCTCCCGCTCCCTCGTGTAATAGCGACCCCGGCAAGGACCACAGCTGCACCCACGGGGGCTCCGGGGCAGGACGTCTGCCTGATGGGCAGCGTGTCCCGGGGCCTAGAGCAGTGGCTGGTACACAGTCAGCGCTCCTTAAGTGCGGTGGAAAGGCCAATAAGAATCCCAGGAGCCGCCATGTCTGGGCCTCTGGGCGCCTGGCGCACACGGGACCTCACTGAGCGCTCACCCCAAGCCCAGCAGAGAGGGAATCACTCACCCCCACTTCACAGACAAGGAAACCGAGGCTCAGACCCTGGAGGCCATTTGCCCCAAGGCCCACGGCTGGGCAATGCCTTGCTGGGCGAGTGTGTCTCTGCCTTTCTCCGCCTCTGGCGGTTTCTGTCTTGTTTATCTGTCCCTGCGAATGCCCTGGTGTCTCCCCCTGGCTCCCTGGCCCTCTGGCTCCAACCCTCTCTCCCTCCCAGGTGTCCCTGCCTGCTTCCCTTCCTTAAGGCTCTGTCTCCTTCCTCCTCCCAGAATGGCTGCCGCTGTCCCAGCCAGCGTTCAGGTCGGGGGCGGCAGTGGAGGGCTGTCCCGGGACCCACCTGCACCCAGACCCACGAGCGGCAACGTGGGGTCGTCCTCCCCCAGGCCCACAGCCCACGATTCCTCAGCCCAAGATTCCAGAAGAGGACTCCAGGGTGGGAAGGGTGGGGTCAGAGGGACAAGGCTGAAAGAAGGTTCTGGAAGGTAGGGAAGAGGCAGGGTGGGGCAGCTGAGCAGAAGCCCCTCCTAGCAGCCCAGCAGGCCTCCTGCCCACCTCCACCACCCCTTCCCAGCCCCCACTCCCGGTCCCCCGCCCCAGGGGGAAGAGGCCCGGGACAGAGACCAGAATGGAAACTCTGGGTGGAGACAACCAGACTCAGAACCTGATCTGCCACCTGACTGTCCCCCAGGCTCCCAGACTCTCTCCATCCCCACCGCACGTGGGTGGTGGCAGGTGGTGGCGCAGTATGGGGGCCGGGACCTCAGACAGGGAGGCCCGATGCTGCACAGCGGGGGTGGCTGCAAGCACCCCGACTTTCAGAGGAGACCACGGAGGCATGGAGTGGGGCAGCCTCTCAGCCAAGGTCACACAGCAGGGGAGCAGCAGAGGCTGTTGGAGGCCCAGGTGTGGGCCAGGCCAGGTCATCAGGACCTCCTTCTGGTAGAGGGGATGGGGGCCCGCGGCTGGAGCACCCACCCGTGGGAGCTGGTGTCCCCGAATGATGGGCTGCACCTCTCTCAGGCTCGGGGTGTCCGCCTTGCCTGCCTGCCCCCCTCCGTGCTGCTGGATCCCAACGACTCATCCTTCTCCTGGTGTCTTCCCTGGGGCTGGATGTGTCTGCACACGCTGCCCGCCTGCAAGTCCAAACTTGACTTTGTGTGGGTCCACATGTTAGCATTGGATCTGTTATCGGGTTGATTGCTGGCTCGTTTCTCAGAACTCAGATCCGCGCGTCCGTGACGGTCCCTCACTCTCTTGTGAGGATTATCTCTCCATCAGCTCTGGAATATTACTGTCGGGAGCATTTTCTTCATTCCCAGTGAGTGGTGAACGCGCTTAGTCCCCACGCCCCTCGCTTTTTCCCGAGCTATAGCTGGCAGTCCTAAACGTGCAGGCTGTAACAGAATGATGATGAGTTTGGAGAGACGGATGGACCTGAGCAACTCCCACTCCCACCAGGTTTCCCTGGGCCCCCGAGCCAGCCAGCCCCCCTCCACCTGCCCAGGGAACCCATGCCGTTCCGGGCATTTCGTGGCCGCAGCGTCATTTGTCATGAGAGTGAAGGAGCGGAGTGGCCAGAGGGCTGGGTTGGCTGACCTTCGCCCGCCTGCAGGACATCACTCCTGTGAATGAAGAGGACCCACCGTGGTGGGGGCTTTGAAAACCCCGGGTCTGCCAGTGTCCGCTTGCTGGGGACTTCGGCTGTTTTTGTGCACAGGGAACATCATTCAGGGGCTGCTTTGGCTTTATTTTGTTTGGTGGGGAGGTTTTCTTTTTAAATAATCTCTATACCCAACGTGGGGCTTGAACTCACAGCCTGGAGATCCAGAGCCCCAAGCTTCACAGAGCCAGCCAGGGACCCCCTGGGGCTGCTCTGCTGTTATAAATGAACATGCAAAGGAGGAGAAAGACACTGTTAAAATCTGACTGTTTCTTGAGCTGTGAATCCACGGGGACACCTTACAGTTCTATTTCTGGATAGAATACATTCCCCACCCCCAGCACTGCAGACGGGAAGCGTTTTCTGTCATTTTGCTTCCGTGGATGAACCGAGTTCATTAAACTCTCTTAAATATTTTAAGTTGTCTCTGGGATTTTACCTTGTATTAAGGTCTAAGTATTTCCATTGTCCATAAATTCTTCCAAGTCATAAGTAATGTCCATTTCCACACCTGAGTTAGAAGTGAAATGACTTGCTTTCTCCTCTCCTCCATCTTTCCTTCCTCTCTCCCTCCTTCTTTGTTCTCTCCCTCCCCTCCCCTCCTCTCTCCTCATCTTCCCTCCCTACCCTACCTCTCCTTTCCCTCCACTCCTCTTTCCTTTCCTTTCCTCCATCCCCTCTCCCCACTCTCATTTCCATTCCCTTCTTCTTTCTTCCTCTTCCCTCCCCCCCCTCCTTGCCTACCTGAGGGATTGGGTCCTACAGCCTTCAGGTGGGACAGCACTGGCCCTTGTGGGTGGGCATCTGGGGTGGCAGTAGTGGGATGGGGAGCGCTATTCCCCTGTGGGGTCAGTGGAGTGGGTGAGAAGGGTGCTTGGAGAGAGTGGTCCTCAGGACGGAGGTGGGGGTACGGGTGATGGGGTGGCGGTGGGAGTAGAAGTTCAGAACCTGGCTCTGATTTGGCGTCAGGCCTTCTTCCTTTCCTTGGCCTTCAGTTTGAAATGACTCCTGAGTCTTCCTTTGTCTTTCATGACCTTGACACTTGGGAGGCTTGGAGGCGGGTGTATCCTTATCGCTGCAGCTACAGCTTCTGCCCTTTTGGACAAAGACCCACAGAAGCGACAGCGCCTGCGTCCTCCAGCTGCGTGGCACCTCTGCCTGTCCCGCCGCTGGTGAGTGGACTTGGATCATGTGACTAGTGGCATCTCCCAAGCTTCCCCACCCTAAGGTTACCCGCCTGTCCTTTGTCATCAGCAAGCATTTTGTGGGTAGCGCCTGGGAATTTTGCAAAGGTCACATTCTTTAGTAAACTTTGATCATTTCTGCCATCTCCTCCTGTACATTTGTTCTAGACTAGACTGAATGTTCGTGGCCCCCCCAGATTCCCTTGGGGAAGCCTCGTCCCCACAGTGGGGTGGTATTTGGAGGCGGGGTCCTTGGGAGAAGATGAGATCACGAAGGCTGAGCTCTCACGAGGAGGGGTCTGTGTTCTTCTCAAGGGACCCCAGAGAGCTCCCTTGCCCCTTCAGCCTTGTGAGGACAGAGCGAGAAGGAGGCCATCCGTGAACAGGACCCAGGTGCTCAGCAGACACCTGAGATGCTGGCGCCTTGATCGTGGACTTCCCAGCCTCTGGATTCACGAGAAATGACTTGTTTTTGGCATAGTGGCCCTGACAGAGTAAGACAACATCAGTATGGACTCACGGCTTCCTCTCTTATTCACGCTCTTGTCAAGCGGGGCTCTCACCATCCCGCATTCGGCTCCTTCAGGCCAGCTCGCAGGGGAGGGGGGGGGCGGTCCAAGGAGGCCCAGCGCTGTGAACACGTGATCCTTTCCAACACAGGAAGTTGTTCCTGGTGATGAGGGGGCGTGGGGCAAGCTGAGGGCAAAGCTCAGGCCAAGTGCACCCCTCCCAGGGGGGACATGTAGGATACTCCTTGCACACTCCCCGATACCCAAAAAAATAAGAAAGGACCAAAAACCAAATGGTTCATCTGGTAAGAGTCTCCACCAGTCAGTCTACCAGCAACGGGCAGGCCCATCAACAGCCTACAGTCCAGCAACTCCCTATGGGAGAGAGAGAGAGAGAGAGAGAATGGGAGAGGGAGACACAGAATCCCAAGCAGGCTCCAGGCTCTGAGCTAGCTGTCAGCACAGAGCCCGATGCGGGGCTCGAACCCACAAACTGAGATCATGAACGTCATCACTGGCACATCCCATGCCTTTCCATTTGAGCCTGGGAGGCAGCCTTTTCTACACATTTCTTTCGCAGAGAAAGGTACGGTCCTTAGGTACCAAGATCTGGGCACGGTGTCTGCTCCCAGGCCCCGTCAGGGGGACAAGTATGAATATAAGACACATATCAGGGCGCCTGGGTGGCTCAGTCGGTTGAACATCCGAATTCGGCTCAGGTCATGATCTCATGGTTCGTGTGTTCAAGCCCCGCATCGGGCTCTGTCCTGACAGCTCAGATTCTGTGTCTCCCTCTCTCTGCCCCTCCCCCGCTCATGCTCTGACTTACTCTGTCTCTCAAAAATAAATAAATGTAAAAATATTTTTAAAAAATACAAGACACATATCTATACATTGTAGGTGGGGCAACGTCGGACCTCTGCCCTCCACGGAGTTTTTCAGCCGGGCCTGAGCCTTGAACTGATGTATCAAACGGCCAGGTTATGTAAGTTTTACGTCACACTAGAGCCCTCGTAAGGAAATGAAGCCTCGAAGGAATGGCTGAGCTCACGTTGTTTTATATTAGGTTGAACAACAGTGGCAGTTGTGGAAAAGGAACTAACCTAATACGCGGGGTGGGTGAGGGAAGATAGGAATTACTTTCACAAGGCCTCTTTGCACAGAATTCTCTCGGTCTCAACTTATGAAGAGAATGTCACTCTCGTACTGGCACGGGGCGGGTATCTGCCACGTGAGCGTTTTTATCTCCTGTTTGCAGGCAGCAAGTGGGAGGGTAGAAAGCCCTTCTTCTATTGTTTTGCAAGTGCCATTAGCTCAAAATAATCCTTATGCGAAAAGGGCACATTTGGGGGGCACATTTTGCACCCTTCAACAAACACACACATATTTACATCCATGTTTCTTTTTTTTTTTTTTTAAATATTTTTATTTATTTCTAGGAGAGAGAGAGAGAGAGAGCGAGCGTGAGCAGGGGAGGGTCAGAGAGAGAGGGAGTCACAGACTGAAACAGGTTCCAGGCTCTGAGCTGGCAGTCAGCACAGAGCCCGACGCGGGGCTCGAACCCACGAACCGCGAGATCATGACCTAAGCGAAAGTCGGACGCTTAACCGACTAAGCCACCCAGGCGCCCCACATCCATGTTTCTGTCACTTTGTGCGTAGAACACTCACCAGTGGCAGAAGGGCAAACGCCATGGGGTTGCATTCCTTCCTGGCCCCTGGTCAAATTCACGGAGACACAGAATAGGAGGCTGGGGGGCCGGGGCCAGGGGGCCGAGAGGTCAGGGCTCTGGGCGGTTAGGATTAGCGGGTCCAGTTTCAGGCTTGCAAGATGAAGAGAGTTCTGGAGGTGGACGGGGGCGACGGCTACACAACCGTGTGAATGTACTTTGTCCCACTGAACCTTACAGGTAAAAACTGGTTAACGTGGTGGTGGCGCCTGGCGGGCTCAGGCCGTTCAGTGTCCGACTCTTGGTTTGGGATCAGGTCAGGATCTCACTGTTCGGTCGGTGGATCAAGCCCCGCATCTGGGTGTGTGCTGACAGCGTGGAGCCTGCTTGAGATGCTCTGTCTCCCTCTCGCTCTGCCCCTCCCCTGCTTGTGTGCTCTTCCCCTCCCTCTTTCTCTTTCAAAATAAATAAATAAGCATTAAAAAAATAACAGTTAGCAGGGCACCTGGGTGGCTCAGTCAGTTAAGCATCTGACTTCGGCTCAGATCATGATCTCACAGTTCGTGGGTTCGAGCCCTGTGTTGGGCTCAGTGCTGACAGCTCAGAGCCTGGAGCCTGCTTCCAATGCTGTGTGTGTCTCTCTCTCAGCCCCTCCCCCACTCACAGTTTGTCTCTGTCTCTCTCAAAAATAAACATTTAAAAAATGTTTTAAATGAGGCACCTGGGTGGCTCAGCCAGTTAAGCGTCCGACCGACTTTGGCTCAGGTCATGATCTCACAGTTCGTGGGTTCGAGCCTCATATCAGGCTCTGTGCTGACAGCTCAGAGCCTGGAGCCTGCTTTGGATTCTGTATCTCCCTCTCTCTCTCTGCCCCTCCCCTGCTCACTCTCTGTCTCTCAAAATAAAATAAAGACATTACAAAATTAAAAAAATAAAATAAAAAATGTTTTAAATTACAAAAAAAAAGAAAATTCCACATGTCCCCCAATGTCCCCCATACCACCTCGCTTCATCTTCTTGCTTTAACCACAGCTCCACCTACTACCTCCTTGAAGACAGCCTCCTCTCTACAGTCCTGACCTGCTATTCCCTTGGGACGTATTCAGTAACCTTCTCTCTCCTTTGTTCTGCCTCAGGGGAACACTGGCTCTCACCTCCATGCCACTGGCTTCCACCTGATCCTTGCCCCACATTTGGGGACCCCCTCTGATCAAGAGAGACATCCCATTTAAACACTGCATTCATTTATTTCATTTCATTTCATTTCATTTCATTTCATGTATTTTAGAGAGAGCCCAGAAGCAGGGAAGAGGGGCAGAGGGACAGACAGAGAGCTTCTCAAGCAGGCTCCATGCTCAGCACTGAGGCTCAATCCCATGACCCTGGATCACAACCTGAGCCTAAATCAAGCGTCAGACGCTCAAGTGACTGAGTCACCCATATTTTTATATTTTAACATAATAAAAAAAAAGTTTAAGGAGACACAACCCCCCCCTCCCCCGCAAAAAACCCCTCATGAAAAAACCATTACTTCGGACACACACCTCCAGTCAGGTTCATGGTCATTTTCTTTCCACACTAGAACTCTCCCTCTGTGTGTGACAGAAGAGACTCGCCTTGCATGGTTGACACCCACATTGCAGTCACTCCGCAGGGACCCTTAGCTCCTCAGCACAGACAGCCCTGCAGGGGCTGGGTTCTCACGCTCCCCTGCCCTTCTCCCCTCACCCCCACCCCAGGTCCTGAGGACCACCCTTTTCTGAACACACTCCCTACTCACTCCCTCTGACACGAAGCAACAGCGTCCCCTAGGCGCACTACTATCCTGTTCCATCCCTCCCCTCCCCAACACTCAAGAGGCAGCACCTGCCCCCCCCCCCCCATGGCTGTAGGACCCAATCCTACAGCAAAGGGAAGGAAGGGGAGGGGCGAGGAGGTGAAGGGAGGGGAGGGGAGGTGGAGGGACAAAGGGGAGGAAAGAAGGAAAGATGGAAGAGGAATACAAGAACACCTCACTGGGTTTCCAACTCAGGCGTGGAAATGGACAGCGACCTCTTATGACTTGGATGAACTGAGTGGTCAAAGGAAACACTTCAAATTTAATACAGGGTGGAGGCGCCTGGCTCGCTCAGTGGGTTATGCATCCAACTCTGGATCTTGGCTCAGGTCGTGATCTCATGGTTCAGGGGTTCCAGCCACTCATCGGGCTCGGCGATGACAGTGAGGAGCCTGCTTGGGATTCTCCGTCTCCCTGTCTCTCTGCCCCTCCCTTTCTCTACCTCTCAAAATAAATAAATAAATTATAAAAAATGGTAAAATCCCAGAGACAACTTAAAATATTTAAGAGAGTTTAATGAACTCGGTTCATCCACGGAAGCAAAATGACAGAAAACGCTTCCCGTCTGCAGTGCTGGGGGTGGGGAATGTATTCTATCCAGAAATAGAACTGTAAGGTGTCCCCGTGGATTCACAGCTCAAGAAACAGTCAGATTTTAACAGTGTCTTTCTCCTCCTTTGCATGTTCATTTATAACAGCAGAGCAGCCCCAGGGGGACCCTGGCTGGCTCAGTGAAGCTTGGGGCTCTGGATCTCCAGGCTGTGAGTTCAAGCCCCACGTTGGGTATAGAGATTATTTAAAAAGAAAACCTCCCCACCAAACAAAATAAAGCCAAAGCAGCCCCTGAATGATGTTCCCTGTGCACAAAAACAGCCGAAGTCCCCAGCAAGCGGACACTGGCAGACCCGGGGTTTTCAAAGCCCCCACCACGGTGGGTCCTCTTCATTCACAGGAGTGATGTCCTGCAGGCGGGCGAAGGTCAGCCAACCCAGCCCTCTGGCCACTCCGCTCCTTCACTCTCATGACAAATGACGCTGCGGCCACGAAATGCCCGGAACGGCATGGGTTCCCTGGGCAGGTGGAGGGGGGCTGGCTGGCTCGGGGGCCCAGGGAAACCTGGTGGGAGTGGGAGTTGCTCAGGTCCATCCGTCTCTCCAAACTCATCATCATTCTGTTACAGCCTGCACGTTTAGGACTGCCAGCTATAGCTCGGGAAAAAGCGAGGGGCGTGGGGACTAAGCGCGTTCACCACTCACTGGGAATGAAGAAAATGCTCCCGACAGTAATATTCCAGAGCTGATGGAGAGATAATCCTCACAAGAGAGTGAGGGACCGTCACGGACGCGCGGATCTGAGTTCTGAGAAACGAGCCAGCAATCAACCCGATAACAGATCCAATGCTAACATGTGGACCCACACAAAGTCAAGTTTGGACTTGCAGGCGGGCAGCGTGTGCAGACACATCCAGCCCCAGGGAAGACACCAGGAGAAGGATGAGTCGTTGGGATCCAGCAGCACGGAGGGGGGCAGGCAGGCAAGGCGGACACCCCGAGCCTGAGAGAGGTGCAGCCCATCATTCGGGGACACCAGCTCCCACGGGTGGGTGCTCCAGCCGCGGGCCCCCATCCCCTCTACCAGAAGGAGGTCCTGATGACCTGGCCTGGCCCACACCTGGGCCTCCAACAGCCTCTGCTGCTCCCCTGCTGTGTGACCTTGGCTGAGAGGCTGCCCCACTCCATGCCTCCGTGGTCTCCTCTGAAAGTCGGGGTGCTTGCAGCCACCCCCGCTGTGCAGCATCGGGCCTCCCTGTCTGAGGTCCCGGCCCCCATACTGCGCCACCACCTGCCACCACCCACGTGCGGTGGGGATGGAGAGAGTCTGGGAGCCTGGGGGACAGTCAGGTGGCAGATCAGGTTCTGAGTCTGGTTGTCTCCACCCAGAGTTTCCATTCTGGTCTCTGTCCCGGGCCTCTTCCCCCTGGGGCGGGGGACCGGGAGTGGGGGCTGGGAAGGGGTGGTGGAGGTGGGCAGGAGGCCTGCTGGGCTGCTAGGAGGGGCTTCTGCTCAGCTGCCCCACCCTGCCTCTTCCCTACCTTCCAGAACCTTCTTTCAGCCTTGTCCCTCTGACCCCACCCTTCCCACCCTGGAGTCCTCTTCTGGAATCTTGGGCTGAGGAATCGTGGGCTGTGGGCCTGGGGGAGGACGACCCCACGTTGCCGCTCGTGGGTCTGGGTGCAGGTGGGTCCCGGGACAGCCCTCCACTGCCGCCCCCGACCTGAACGCTGGCTGGGACAGCGGCAGCCATTCTGGGAGGAGGAAGGAGACAGAGCCTTAAGGAAGGGAAGCAGGCAGGGACACCTGGGAGGGAGAGAGGGTTGGAGCCAGAGGGCCAGGGAGCCAGGGGGAGACACCAGGGCATTCGCAGGGACAGATAAACAAGACAGAAACCGCCAGAGGCGGAGAAAGGCAGAGACACACTCGCCCAGCAAGGCATTGCCCAGCCGTGGGCCTTGGGGCAAATGGCCTCCAGGGTCTGAGCCTCGGTTTCCTTGTCTGTGAAGTGGGGGTGAGTGATTCCCTCTCTGCTGGGCTTGGGGTGAGCGCTCAGTGAGGTCCCGTGTGCGCCAGGCGCCCAGAGGCCCAGACATGGCGGCTCCTGGGATTCTTATTGGCCTTTCCACCGCACTTAAGGAGCGCTGACTGTGTACCAGCCACTGCTCTAGGCCCCGGGACACGCTGCCCATCAGGCAGACGTCCTGCCCCGGAGCCCCCGTGGGTGCAGCTGTGGTCCTTGCCGGGGTCGCTATTACACGAGGGAGCGGGAGCGGGAATTTCCGTGGAGGCTTCCTTAGCCCTAGGCCGGGGGCCCCCCACCCCCTTCCCGCCCCGGCTTGGCCTCTCGGGCCCCAAGCTTTCCAAGACAAAATGGGCAAAACACCCTTTCCTCTGTGTCAAGCAGCAGGCACATAGGCCGGGATGGACGGTGGCGCCCTGGGGCCCCCGTGTCACTGGTATTTCCTGGTTAACTGTCTGCAGGATTCTTAGCTCAACGGAGAGGCGCGGTGGACTGGGAGCCCTCAGCGAGTGGAGGGAAGTCCCGGGCCCCAGAAAGGAGGCGCCGGGCCAGGTGGCCCCAGGGCCAGGGTCTGTGCCAGCTGTGGGCGGTGGGTGTGGAAACGGCTGGGGGTGAGTCACGGGGGCCCGCCACGCCCCGCTTCTACTTAAGGTCCCAGCGGCCATACCCACCACCAGCAGTGCCGCCCACCGTCCCAGCCATGGCGGGAAGCTCTGTGAGTCCCTCGGGGGCCGGGAGCCTGGGGGGCTTCCACCCAAGGCTGCACCGGACTCGGGGAGGGGCTGGGCCTGGCTGGGTCTCCCGCTGGAAAGGAGAAAGTGGGTGCTAGGGTGGGCCACCAAGTGTCTGGGCCGTGGCTCCTGGGTGGACCCAGCCCTTGCCAGTGCTCACGTCTGCCTCCTGGATTCTCTCTTTCCGTTGCTCCTTCGTGGTTCCCTCTCCAACCCTCTGTCCGGCTCTGGCTTCTCGCCTGGGTCTCTGCGTCGTTTCTTCACCCTGATTCTGCTGATCTGGGTCCTGGATGCTTTCTCCGCGGGGCTGACCCACGTGTCTCTCTCCTCCGCGCCCCTGGCTCCCTTGGCCTCCCCACCGCCCGGCCTGCAGAATGTGCCCCACAAGACGTCGCTGCCCGAGGGCATCCGAGTGGGCACCGTGATGAGGATCCGTGGTGTCGTCCCGGAAAAGGCTGGCAGGTGAGACCCCGGGCCCCAGTGGGAAGGGGGGGGGTGCTCCAGGCTCAGCTGGCTCACACTTCTTACAGCCCAGACACCAGGGCGCCACAGCCCCCCGGGCCCACAGGGTCTACAGTCCCCGGGCCACTGCTGACCTCCTGGAGTGTGAGGTCTTCACTTACCTGCACCAGGACTGTGTCGCTGGGGTCCCTACGTCTCCCTAAGAATCTGGGGCTCTGAGGCCATCTCAGGGTTCCTGTGTCTAGTCCTCGGACTCCCCGTCTGAATCCTCAAGACCTCTGGGAAGCGGCCCTGTGATCTGGGGGTGCCCGGGGACCCTGGGACACTGAGGCAGTCGGTGGCCGACTTCCTGCTCTGGGGGCCGCAGGCGCACTGGGACTCTGCGGTGCCTGCAGGCCTGGGGTCCGTGGGGCTATGCGTCACCCTCGGAACAGTGGCCACCCTGGCCAGCAGCGTCGTGGCTCCGTGCCAAACGTTAGAGCCTTTGGAAAGGCCCGGGGTCCAGGCTATAGCACAGTGGCCCTGGCTAGGGGGATGTGGGTGGGGCCTGGGTCCCTACGGTTTAGGGAAGCCTTGGAAGGGGGCCCTGGCCCGCAGTCCACAACCCTTCCTTCTGTGGTGTGGGACGTTCCCTGGTCCCCGTAAATCTGAACAGGCTGGCAACGGGGAGTCCTGCACATTGGTCCTTGATGGAGGTCGGGGTTGTCAGGCCAGTGACACGTATCCATGCCCCCACCCCCACCCCACCCCCAGGTTCTATGTGAACCTGCTGTGCGGCGAGGGGCCCAGTGGGGAGGCCGCCCTGCATTTCAACCCGCGGCTGGACGAGTCCACGGTGGTCTTCAACAGCCTGGAGCAGGGCACCTGGGGCCGAGAGGAGCGCGGCTCGGGCCTTCCCTTCCAGCACGGGCAGCCCTTCGAGGTGCTCCTCATCGCCACGGAAGACGGGTTCAAGGTGCGTCCCTGTCGCCCACAGGCCGGGCGCCCAGACCCAGGCCCCTCCTGCAGTAGAGGCAGCCAGGAAGGCTCTTGGTGGAGGTGGGAGCCAAGGGCTGCCCAAGGCTGGGCAGACGTTTCCTCCGTCGTTTTCTTCCCCTGGCACAACCCTACTCGTGTCAGAAGGCAGGGGTGTGGCCGAGGCAGGGATCAGGCAGCAAGAGCCACGTGCCCAGGGGGTGGTGTTCCCTAGCGGGGAGGCGGGGCCCTGGCGTCCTGGAGCAGGGGCAAGGATGGGTGGGAGCCAGGGCCAGGCACCCGCGCCCGCGGGGAGGGGTGGCTGCGCAGCGTCCAGCACCCAGGCCGTTCACCACGTCCCACGCGAGCGGCAGGAGGGAGGCAGTGGACGCCGCCGGCCGGGTGATCCCAGCCGCCGCCTTCAACGCGCGTCTGTGCCAGACAGGTAGCCCGTGTCAGCATCACGACAGGAGGGGAGAACAATCAGGTGTCCCCGGGGAACTCAGGGCCCCGCGTGATGAGCGCGCCCAGGTCACAGCGCGCGGTCTGGGGCGGGAAGGACCCCCGCCGGCGGCCGGGGCCCCTCACGCCCCGACCCCCTCGACCCCGCAGGCGGTGGTCGGCGACTCGGAGTACCACCACTTCCGCTACCGGATCCCGCCGGCGCGCGTGCGCCTCCTGGAGGTGGGCGGGGACCTGCAGCTGCAGTCGGTGAAGATCTTCTGAGCCGCCCAGGGGGCGGGCGGGGCGGGTCCGGGGCGCGGGCGGAAAATAAAAGTTTCAGCGCACGTGTGTGCGCCCCGTCTGTGCCCGTGTGTCTTTCGTCTGGACGCGGAGAGCACGTTCAGAGGGCGCAAGAATGACGTGGTGACCCCCCGCTCTCGGAGGACAATGTGTGGCTGGGTCACGATCCGGTAGGGGGTGAGCGTCGGCTCGTCTTCCTGCCGCACTTTGCGGAGCGGCCGGGTGGCGGTGCGCTGGGGTGAGCTGATGAGGGTGTGGATCCGGCTCAACGTCCCCTTGGTGCCCCCTGTGCGGCTAATCGGAGCTCCAAGTCGGCGCATCTGCAAACGGGCTAATGAGTCCCGCACGTCTGGTCCCTGGAGACCTCAAAGTGGTAGCTTCGGTGTCTGGGACCTGTGCGGGCTCCCTGCACTGCTGCCCCTCGGGTCTCACCTCTACCTCCTCTCTCCCGCCGTGGGTAACAGGAGCAGGCTGGCGCGGGGTGGGGCCGGGCAACCGATGGGGCGTCGCCGGCCTTCCGGCTCTGGGGGAGTAGGGACAGGCCCCCGCCTATGCGCCCCGGGGCAGACGCGCACTGAAGGGCCCCTCGCGGTGGAGCGCGGGGGCTTTGAGTGGGGACCCGACGTCCTGGGCTCTGATCCCTGCTGTGCTCACGAGCCCCAATCCCACTCGTCTTCCACCTGTGTCACAGACGGCCCCAGGCCCTGGCCCTGCGGTGTGACCACTAGAGGTTGGGGTAGTGGGCGCTCACACGCAGACGCCTAGTCACCCGCCACCGCCAGGCAGAGATTTTCCGGGAGAAAGAGATGTCTACTGTCACTTAATGGCTATGGATGGAGGGAAGTCGTGACTCGGCGGGCGCGACACCCGGCAATGGCTGTGTCCGCTATTGTGAGATGGAGCCCCGGCGCGCTGGCTGGGTCCCCCACTGTGGGTGAGCCTCTGGTCGGGGTCTCAGGAAAGTCGCCAGCCGTGCCCCCGGAGGAATTTGCCGGTAGTTTCCGGCCGGGATCCCTGCGAGGTTTAAGACACGTCGCCTCCTTGTGGCCTTTGTCGAAGTTGCAACGCCGGCAGTCGCTGGAGCCAGGATTTCCCTAGTTTAGTCTTGAAGATGCAAAATTTTGCGGGACTTCCAAATCTGGGCGAAATCGAGTCCTTTTCAGGATCTGAACTTTTTCTGTACTTTTTTGTGTATTTTGGGTGGGCTGTGGAGTGAGGCATCTTCCTCTTCCAGTGGGAGACCTGAGAATATCTACATCCATGGGTACAGCAGGGGTATTTGTTAAATGAACTAATTTTTATTTTATTGGTTTATGTTGTATAATTTTTGAACATTTAAGAAGTTTTGGGGGGCACCTGGGTGGCTCCATGGGTTAAGCCACGGACTTCTGCTCAGGTCATGATCTCCTGGTTCATGAGCTCTATGCTGACAGCTCAGAGCCTGGAACCTGTTTCGAATTCTGTGTCTCCATCTCTCTCTGACCCTCCCCTGCTCATGCTCTGTCTCTCTCACTCTCAGAAATAAATAAAACATTTAAAAAATAAAAATAAAAGTACAGTGAAAAAGTAAGATAGTTGTTGGCACCAGCGGTAAACTAGGTTGGATGGTAATGATCCATCTGGGTTAGTTTCCTGATTTGCACTTCTTTGTTTTTAATCTTTTTAAATGTTTATTTATTTTTGAGAGAGACAGAGCATGAATGGGGGAGGAGCAGAGAAAGAGAGTGGGAGACACAGAATCTGAAACAGGCTCCAGGCTCTGAGCTGTCAACACAGAGCCCAATGTGGGACTCGAACCAACGAACCATGAGATCATGACCTGACCAAAAGTAGGAGGCTTAACCGACTGAGCCACCCAGGTGCCCCTATCCCATTTATCTACATGTCTGTCTTTATCCCAATAAACAGTCTTGATTACTGTGGTTTTGAAATTAGAAACTTTGAGTCCTTTAATTTGTTCTTTTTCAAACTTGTTTTAATATTGAGTCCCTTGCTTTTCCATATAAACTTTATTTTTTTTAATGTTTATTTATTTGTAAGAGAGTGCAAGAGAGAAAGGGGCAGAGAGGGAGAGAGAGAGGATGTGAAGTGGGCTCCACCACTGACAGCAGCCCAATGTAGGGCTCGAACTCATTAGCTGCAAGATCATGTCCTGAGCCGACGTCAGACGCTCAACCAGTTGAGCCACCCAGGTGCTGCTTTTGATATAAACTTCAGCATTACCTTGTCAGTTTCTGGAAAAAAAAATTAGCTGTGATTTTGACAGGTATTGTACTGAAACTGTAGATCAATTTGGGTAGTATTGTCATTTTAATAATAGTAAGTCTTTGGATCCATGAACATAGGATATCTTTCCATTTACTGGAGACTGAGGTCTGCTTTAATTTCTTTCAACAATAGTTTGTAAGTTTCAGAGTACAACAGTGCCTGAAAACATTTTATTGTTTCTCTGATTCATTAATTCATTTACATTTACTTTTGTGTTTATTATTTCTTCCACTTATTTTGTTGTATTAAAAACTTACAGGGCACCTGGGTGGCTCAGTCAGTTAAGCATATGACTTCAGCTCAAGTCATGATCTCACAGTTTGCGGGTTCGAGGCCCTCATTGGGCCCTGTGCTGACAGCTCAGAGCCTGGAGCCTGCTTTGGATTCTGTGTCTCTCTGTCTCTCTGCCTCTCTCCTGCTCATGCTTTGTCTCTATCTCCTTCAAAAATAAATAAACATTAAAAAAATTTCTTTTAATAAAAACATATTCTTAGTTTACTGCATCATTCTTTCTTATTTAATAACAAAATACTTCAATTCTATTAAGATATCTCTGATATTCTGACAAGTGTTTTAATTATATGCATTGTTTTAATGTTTTTCATGTATTTTTAGAGAGAGAGAGAGAGTATGCAAATGAGGGAGGGGTAGAAGAGAGAGGGAGACACAGAACTCCAAGCAGGTTCCAGGCTCTGAGCTGTTAGCACAGAGCCTGGTAACAGGGCTCAAACTCACAAGTTGGATGCTTACCCGACTGAGCCACCCAGGTGCCCCAATGGAATCATTTTTAGATATTTGTCCTAATTGTAAAATCACAAACTAGGGGTGCCTGGGTGGCTCAATTGGTTGGGCATCCGACTTCAACTCAGGTCATGATCTCACAGTCCATGAGTTTGAGCCCCACGTCGGGCTCTGTGCTGACAGCTCAGAGCCTGGAACCTGCTTCAGATTCTGTCTCCCTCTGGGGCGCCTGGGTAGCTTAGTTGGTTAAGCGTTCGACTTTCGCTTAGGTCATGATCTCACGTTCGTGGGTTCGAGCCCCGCATCGGGCTCTGTGCTGACTGCCAGCTCAGAGCCTGGAGCCTGTTTCAGTCTGTGACTCCCTCTCTCTCTGACCCTCCCCTGCTCACACTGTCTCTCTCTGTCTCCTAGAAATAAATAAAACAAAAAAAAACAACGGATTCTGTCTCCCTCTCCCTCTGCCCCTCCCCCACTCACGCTCGTGTCTCTCTCTGCCTCTCAAAAATGAATAAATATCAAAAAAATAATAAAAATTTAAAAAGTATGCATGTGAATTAATTCATGGCAATACTTTAAAAAAAAGAAAAGAATCACAGCCTTACGAAGAAGTGCCGCCACACGTGCCCTCACAGTGGACAGAGCTAGGAAAGGCTGCGGCTTCAGGCTGTTGCACCCATTGCTGTTGGATGTGCCCTCGGTCACAAAGAACAGCCTCGCCCAAGGTCATGGCCCTCCAGGGGCATCTCCATGCCAGTGACTGGATGGTCCTGAGAGATAAAACAGGTCCCAGTCCCGTTGCTTCACCTGGGGACAACCATTGGAGTGGCCACCCCAGCTCCAGATCTCCTCATAGCGTTATCTCAACCAAGGTGTCCGTCAGCTTTTCCCCCCACCCCAGCTCAATCCTGCCCCCCTCACTTCCTTTGGGGGTATCGCCTAAGGGTCCACACTAGCCCTTTTGCATGCAGCTCTTTGTCCCGGGGCCTGTTTCTAAGGAACTCAGCCTAAGACACAGGACAATACAAATACATGTGTCGTTAAGGTACGCTCTAGGGACCCTCAGGTGGCCTAAGCTGGAATCCACACTTCCGGAAGAACCAGCATGTGATGAAAAGTCAAATAAGCAATTAGTACAAGAGCTTCAACTATTTACCTTTGAGAAACACGAGGGACTTCATTAGTTAGCATGATGAATGTTAGAAGTGGGTTTTCAGTTGTGTATCGAGTGGCTTATTAATGATTAATTTAGTGGGGGTGCCTGGCTGGCTCAGGCGGTAGAGCAAAGGACCCTTGATCTCAGGGTCATGAGTTCAAGCCCCATGTTGGGTATAAAGTTTACTTAAAAAAAAGAAAAGTAACATATGTGTAAAAATGGGCTGTTATTGGTGAAACTGGAAACATGCAAAGTTGGCTCAAATATTTCTGATACTTCTCACACTTGTTTGAACACTGGGTAAGAATCTAGTGAACCTTTGGGGCTCCTGGGAGGCTCAGTCCATTAAGCGTCCACCTTTGGCTCAGGTCATGATCTCACGGTCATTAGTTCGAGCCCCACGTTGTTAGTGAGGAGCCTGCTTGGGATTCTCTATCTCTCCTCTCTTCCTGCCTCTCCCCTGTTTGTGGTTTCTCTTTTTCTCAGAGTAGAATAAAAATTAAAAACTTGGGGCACCTGGGTGGCTTAGTCAGTTAAGCGTCCGACTTTTGCTTGGGTCATGATCTCGCGGTTCGTGGGTTCGAGCCCCACGTCGGGCTCTGTGCTGACTGCCAGCTCAGAGCCTGGAGCCTATTTCAGAGCCTGTGTCTCCCTCTCTCTCTGACCCTCCCCTGCTCACGCTGTCTCTCTCTCTCTCTCCTAGAAATAAATAAAAAAAATTTTTTTTAAATTTAAAAAATAATAAATAAAAAAAATTAAAAACTTAAAAAAAAAAAAAAGAATCTAGTGACCCTTTATCATCCACCTTAAGGAATGGTGCCCAAGGCATGAGTTCTGAATCATCCTACGATCCGTTATTGGTTCCACAAGGCTGATTGGCTCTATGGCTACTGAATGGTCCTCAAGGATGCGGTCAGGTGCACCCCAACTGAAAGGTGAGTTCAGAGCACCTGGAAAGACAGCCCGCTGGGACTTCATCAAAGTTAAAATCAGGGGCGCCTGGGTGGCTCAGTAGGTTAAGTGTCCTACTTCGGCTCAGATCATGATCTCGCGGTCCATAGGTTCAAGCCCTGTGTCGGGCTCTGTGCTGATAGCTCAGAGCCCGGAATCTGCCTCGGATTCTGTGTCTCCCTCTCTCTCTGCCCACCCCCACCCCCTGCTTGCAATATGTCTCTATCTCTTTCTCAAAAATAAATATTTAAAAGAGAGAAACACAAAATCCATATTTTTAAAAAATTTTTTTAAAAACCATGCTCTGAAAACTGGTAAATAAAAGAATCAAGGAAGCATCGTGTTTTTCTTTTTCTTTTTTTTTCTATCTTTCTTTTATGAGCTGTACTCCTGGGCAGCTAAACAGCTAGGGGTGCCTGGCTGGCTCAGTGGGTGGAGCATGTGGCTCTCGATCTCAGGATCATGAGTTCAAGCCCCACACTGGGTGTAGAGATTGCTTAAATAAATAAACTTTCTAAAAAATCTAAAAAACAAAACAAAACAAAACAAAACAAAACATTCCAGCTACAACAGGAAGATGAAATGACAGAAGTAGAAAGCCACCACTTGGGAATCCCCATCTGGCCTCAGCACACGCAGGCAGCAAGCACCTGCTGTAGCATTTCAGATGCAGAGACAACCAGATGGAAGAGCTAAACACCTCCAGCGTGTCCTTTTGCCAAAAAACTGAGCCTGAAAAATTGATAAGTGTCTAGATTTCTTCCCCAATTACAGGGATTACAGGAGACAGAGGCACATGTTAAATACCACTAGGGGGTGCACCAGCCACACAGGGACCTTGGCAAACATGGAGGATGGAGGTGTTCAGCCAAAAATTGTAAGAAAGAAAGAGAGCTGAAAGAAGAAATAGATTAAAAGAGATTTAAGAGCTATGTCAATCAGTTCATAGCAGCACTCTCCACAATAGCTAAAACATGGAAAGAGCCTAAGTGTCCATCAACAGATGAATGGATCAAGAAGATGTGGTTTATCTATACCATGGACTACTACATGGCAATGAGAAAGAATGAAATCTGGCCACGTGTAGCAACATGGATGGACCTTGAGGGTGTTATGCTGAGCGAAATAAGTCAGGCAGAGAAGGACAAATATCATATGTTTGCACGTATAGGAGGATTAGGAGGAACTTGACGGAGGAACAAGGGGGAGAAGAAGGGGGGAAATGGTGGGGGAAAGGGAGAGAGGCAAACCATGAGAGACTCTTGAATGCTGACAAAAACTGAGGACTGATGGATGTGGGGGGGAGGGGGGATGGGCATGGAGGAGGGCACTTGTGGGGATGAGCACTGAGTGTTATGTGGAAACTAATTTGACAATAAACTATTTGTAAAAAAATAAATAAATAAAATAAAAATAAATTCTATGCTTATAATGAGGATGCACATGTACAAATAAACATAGATTCTCTAATATATCAGCAACTACCTCTGATAGATATTGTCCTCAAAAGCTAATATTAAAAAAAAAAAAAGAGCTATGTCAATCAATTACAGTAAATCCATCTTATTTGGGTCCTGATTCAAATAAATTACTAACAATGTTATGACATTTATGAGACAGAAATGTGATTACCAACTGAGTATTTGGTGATATTAAGAAATTATTGTAATTTTCTTGGTGTGAAAATGGTATTTAGGCTATAGTGTTCTCTTTTTTTAATGTTTGTTTATTTTTGAGAGAGAGAGAGAGAGTGCAAGTGGGGGTGGGGAAGAGAGAGAGGGAGACACAGAAACTGAAGCAGGCTCTGAGCTAGCTGTCAGCACAGAGCCCGACACGGGGCTCGAACCCACAAACCGTGAGATCATGACCTGAGCTGAAATTGGATGCCTAACTGACTGAGTCACCCAGGTGCCCCAGGGTTATGGTATTTTTTTAAAGTATCTTTTTTTTTTTAATAAATTTATTTATTTTTATTGGGGGTGGAGGGGCAGAGAGAGAGAGGGAGAATCCCAAGCAGGCACCACACTGTCAGCATGGAGCCCCACTCAGGGCTTGAACTCTCAAACTGTGAGATCGTGACCTGAGCCGAAGTCAGATGCTTAACTGACCGAGCCGCCCGTGTAATCTGCGCCAAGAGTTTTTATCTTTTAGAGCAATAAAATATTGAGATTTACTGAAGGAATGAAATGACGTCTTGGATTTGCTTCAAATTTTATACAAGAGGTGGGAGGCGAGGGTGGGGCTTCAGTGAAGCTGGAATCCCACAAGTCAACACCTGTTGAAGCTGGGGTTGTGGAGTTCGTTGTACCTTTCTGTCTACTGCCACTGATGTTTTCAACTTTCCATAACAAAAAGTACCTTTTTTAGAGAACAGCGTTATACTCTGCGGGTATTCTTTTGAGGCGCTTTTTTGTTCAATACAATGTTTTCAAGATTCACTCTTATCATAACTGCAGTTCACCCGATTTTCACTTCTGTGTAGTCTTCTCGTATCAATATAATTTTTTTTTCCATTTTGTTGACAATGGATATTTGAGGGTCTTTTTTGTTGTTGTTTCTTTTGGCTATTACAACCCATGCTCCTATGAACATTTTTGCATGCATCTCCTGGAACACATGTACAGGAATTTCTCCAGTATGCACATACCTACCTGGGAGTGGAATTGCTGTGTCACAAGGTAGGCATTTACTGAGGAATGCCCAATTGTCTTCCAAGTTACAATTCTGTATCACCCTGCCTGTCACTCCACATCCCGGCCGACATTGGTATCTTCGGCCTTCTTAACTTTCTTCCTCATGTAGTGAGAATAATGATATTTTGGATGGTCTTAATCAGTATTTCCTTGAGGTCGAGCATGTTTTTTTTATTTATATTTTTTATTTATTTCTAGGAGCGAGAGAGAGAGAGACAGCGTGAGCAGGGGAGGCCAGAGAGAGAGGGAGATACAGACTCCGAAATAGGCTCCAGGCTCTGAGCTGGCAGTCAGCATGGAGCCTGACGCGGGGCTCGAACCCACGAACCGCGAGATCAGGACCTAAGCGAAAGTTGGACGCTTAACCGACTAAGCCACCCAGGCAACCCTCGAGAATGTTTTCATATGTTTATTGGACACTGATTCTGTGATTGCTTATTCATGTCTTTTGCCCATTTTTTATCGAGTCAACCATTGTTTGTTTATAGATGCTCTTTATATATTCTGAGTACTAATCTTTTCAGAGGCAATGTAGTATCATCAGTAAGCCAAACCCTCAGATTCAAATCCTGCTTTTGTAAGTGCGAGAGCACAGGAAAAGCACATTCCTCTATGCCTCAGCTTTCTCACATGTAAACTTCACCACTTTCTATGGACGGTGTTTGCTCCCCACCCCCCCCCCGAATTCATATATTGAAGCCCTAAGTCCCAATGTGATGGCATTAAGGGGTGGGGCCTTTAGGGAGGTAACTGGGTTTGGATGAGACCTGGAGGGTGGGACCCCCCCCCCCACCAAGGTGGGATTAGTCTCTTTATAAGAAGAGGAAGAGGGGTGCCTGGGTGGCTCAGTCGGTTAAGCATCCAGCTTCAGCTCTGGTCATGATCTCACCCTTCATGAATTTGAGCCCTGTGTGGGACTCTGTGCTGACAGCTCAGAGCCTGGAGCCTGCTTTGGATTCTGTGTCTCCCTCTCTCTGCCCCTCCCCTGCTCGCAAGTGATCTCCCTCAAAAAAAAAAAAAAAAGCAAGCATTTGCTATTTGTTATGTGTGTAACAGATACCTGCTGAACCCAGGAATGGGGCTTTTTCATGATAGTGTGTTAGGTAGTTTTGTTTGTTTGTTTGTTTGTTTGGTCTTAATGGTTCAAGTGCAGCCTTAACTTGAAGCAGAAACAGTCTACGCTTTGTGGGTTAGGTAGGAGGCAGGGGTGGAAAAGGAGTAACCTGGCTCCCGATGTCTTGCTCCATAGGAAATTGGTGTCCTGGACATTCTAGTTGGGGCGAGGCTGCAGAAATCACGCCAGGGAAATTGGAAAGGTTTCTTTTGGTTTCTAGTGACCAACACGGACAATTAAATTGAAATTAAAACTGAGAAAAAGAGAGGAGCGGAATTTATTGGCTCCTTGAATGTAAACGTCTGGCTTCAAGCACATCCGGATTGAGACTCTATGCTCATGGGAATCCTTCTCTCCCTGTCGCCTGGCGCTGCTTTGCTCAGCGCTGTCCTCATTTTCAGGCTGGGTCACAGGACAAAGGTGGCCGAGGTTGGACCTGGCTACCCTGGGTTTACATCCCGCCAGCTTAGAGGCCGCAGGGAAAGAGAAGCCCCCACCTCGCCCTGAGTCTCCCGGGAGTAACGGAGGGGTGTGGCCAGCGCCGCGCTGCTCCGATTGGCTGGTTTGGGTCAAACGCCCCGCCCCGGAGCTAGGGGGAGGGCCCAGACCTCCTGGAGCCACATGGCTTGGGAATAAAGGACTCCTGGATTCCCAAAACAGAATGGGGTGCTGATTCCACTCCCTCTTTCTCTGCCCCGCCTATACTCGTGCTCTGTCTCTGTCTCAAAAATAAATAAACTATAAGGAAAAATTAAAAAGAAAAAAAAAGGGGGCACCTGGGTAGCTCAGTCGGTTGAGCGTCCGATTTCGGCTCAGGTCATGATCTCAGGGTTCGTGGGTTCGAGCCCCACGTCGGACTCTGTGCTGACAGTTCAGAGCCTGGAGCCTGTTTCGGATTCTGTGTCTCCCTCTCTCTCTGCCCCTCCTCCACTCATGCTCTGTCTCTCTCTGTCTCAAAAATAAATAAACTATAAAAAAATTTTTAAATGGGGTGCTGATTCCAGAAAAAGAGGTGGAGGATGCTGGGCTCACAAAGCAACAGACATCCAGGACTCTGGCATCCATGCGTTTTTCTTATGATGGCGGAGGCAGGCGTATTTGGGACCCTGGACATAAGGGAGGAGGTGGAGAGTGAGGATCAAGAGAACTCTTGTTTGTGGGATGTGATCAGAGCGTGGCAAGGGCAGCCCAGCCCGCAGGGAGCTCGGAAGAGCTGCGACCAGCAGGGACCTGCGGATGGGGGCCAGGCAGGACCGGACAGGTGGCAGTTTCCACGGGTGGATTCCTGCTCGCTGCCAGATGTCAGTCAGGTTTTATCACATGCTTCCTCCTGCTGTTAGTAGCACTTGGAGGCAAACGTAGGGGAAAGGGCTGTGACCTCTCAGTGGGAATGCGGCCTCAGACGGACTCAGAACAGCTAATGTTTACTGAGCACCCCCACCACGTGTCAGGCGTTGCTCTGAACACGTCCCACGGATTAACTCATTTGCTTCTCACGAAAGCCCTCTGAGGTCAGTGCTATTATTATCGTTCCCGTTGTAGACATGAGGAAACTGAGGCACAGAGAGGTTAAGTGACTTGCCCAACACACACAGCCTCTCAGTGGCATGAACCCCAAGCCCTTCAGCTTTTACCCCTGTCAGGTGTAAGGCGGGGGTGGGGAGTGAGGGGGTGGCCTTGGCAATCCCGCAGGAAGATACCCTGTTTTATGACCCCTTTTTGGTGGCCACACAGCCAGGAGCTCAGAGAGTTGGTCCATTTGGAGGGAAGAATGCCAGAGGACTCAGGGACGCCTCTTGCCATGCAGGGCACCCCCGCTGGGGGTATGAGTCTGCTGGGCCCCAGACTGGGGGTGAGTTTGTGGCCTCTCAGAGCCTATTTCTATCATTTCTTCCAAAGCCTCCAGCTTCCTTTCAGGGAAATACTCTTCTACTGGACCCTGAGCCGTGTGTGGGTCACAGTCACTGGTGGGCCCGCCTCCCAACCCAGGGCGGGTAAGTGCACCGCAGCCCCTCCACACTCAGCCCTGCGTGGGGCAAACAGGCTGAGGTCGGGGAAGGGGGAGACGGCGTCCTGGTGGCTCAGGAGGAGTGAGGCAGAGGGGGTCCGGGGGTCCACCGTGGGTGACTGAGGATCTAGGGGCAGAGAAAAGGGGGTCGAGGGACGGACAGTGAGGCATGTACCAGACAGAAGGTACAGAGAGAAAGAGACACCCAGAAAGAGATATGGAGAGAAGGATGGAGACAGGGAGAGACAGGGAGAGACACAGATACAGTGATAAAAACTAAAACAGAGCTAAAAACAACAACAACAAAACAAAACCAAAACCAAAAGCAGAGGAAGACAAAAGGAGACAGAGACATGAGGCCGAGAGAGAAGAGAGACACCACGGCAGAGAGACAAGCTTCGATGGAGAGACGAGGAGAAATGGAGACACCCAGGATGAACACGCCGCCCTCCTCACCCCTGCGGCCCCAGCCCCACGGAGGGAGAGGCAGCGACGAGATGGCAGAAACACACCTCCACACTGACCTCCTTCCAGAACTCTCGGTCCCCCAGCTCATTGACCAAGCCCATTAAGCTGCTACCCCGGCCACAACTGAAGGCCCCACGCCCTGGGGAGAGGCGTCCTGGCTGCCTGGCACCCCAAACCATCAATTAGTATTAACAAGGGGAGGCTCCTCACCGCCTAAAGACCCCCATCAGAGATCTGATGGAGGGGAGGCCCCACCCCCATGACTCAGGAGGTTAAAGGGCCTGGGGCCAGCCTGGGAACCCAGAGTGTCCGGATGGCGTGTGGCAGCAAGAGGGTCACCATCCAGCTGGTGGACGAAGAGGCAGGGCCTGGAACCAGAGGCCCAAAGCCCTTCCGGGGCCAGAGATACGAGGCAATCCGAGCAGCCTGCCTGGATGAGGGGATCCTGTTCCGCGATCCCTACTTCCCTGCTGGCCCCGATGCCCTTGGCTATGACGAGCTGGGGCCGGACTCAGAGAAGGCCAAAGGGGTGGAATGGATGAGGCCCCATGTAATGTGTGGTTGGGGGCTGTGGGGGCTGGGCCCCTGGGTCTGAGGGAGAAGGGGAGTGTGGGGGGCTGAGACCCCGAGTGTGAGGGAGGAGGGGCTGTAAAGGCTGAGCCCCTGGGTCTGAGGGAGGAGGGGGCTGTGGGGGCTGAGCCCCGATATGAGGAGGAGGGCTGGGGTGTTCTGACTCGGGGGTCTAGCGAGGCCCAGGGAAGCCAAATGCCTGTCCACCAGCTTTACAAGCCTCTCCTGGGGCTGGAGGCGCTCATTACTCCGGAGGAGTGAGGGCCGGAGGGGACCCAGGCATCGGACCTCTCAGTTGCCCCTTCCCCCCCTTTCCTGGCTGAGGCCTGGAATCCGTCACCCCCAGGAGTTTTGCGCTGAGCCCCAGTTCATCTGTGAGGATATGAGCCGAACAGACGTGTGTCAGGGGCGCCTAGGTAAGACCCCCGAACCCCCCCGGAGCTCCCAGATCTGGCAAGTTGCGGCTGGGACCCTGCCGGCTCGGCCCCTGGGTCTCCCCCTCAGGCTCCCCTCTCCCCGTGCCTCAGTCTCCCTCTTTCCTCACCCACCCAGTCCTCACCCCTCCTCCCAGGTAACTGCTGGTTTCTTGCGGCCGCTGCCTCGCTCACTCTGTATCCCCGACTCCTGTGCCGGGTGGTCCCCCCTGGACAGGGTTTCCAGAAGGGCTACGCAGGTGTCTTCCACTTCCAGGTAAAGCTCAGGTCCTCTGCGTGCCTCAGTCTCCCCCACGGTGATACGGATTTCATAGGTGATGCTGTCCCCTTGGGGCTGCAATTCATGGACCCATGTGGCGGGGCCGGGGGTCAGAGGCTGGGGGCCCGGCACACCAGGATTTTGGGAACCTGGGCCATGCCCTCCTCCCGCCAGCTCTGGCAGTTTGGCCGCTGGGTGGACGTCGTGGTGGACGACAGGCTGCCGGTGCGGGACGGGAAGCTTATGTTCGTGCGCTCGGATCAGCGGAACGAGTTCTGGGCCCCGCTCCTGGAAAAGGCCTACGCCAAGTAAGGACCCAGCACACCTCCCCAGCTGCACCCCCAAGTCCCGGCCAGCAGGCCCCGAGCCACAAGGAGTCCCCAGAGACGTCCAACTGCTGGGGTCCTCTATACGCCCCCGCCAAGGGCCCCACACCAAGTCACAGGTCCCCTGATGTCACACCATCTCCTGAGGGCCTCCACATCCTCAATACCTCCCGCCACCAACATCTCACGCAAAACCTCCCTAGATACCCACCAACACTCGCAATTCGTAAGGAGCCTGAAATCTCAGCTCTCAGGCCCCGGAGCCACCAAATCTAAGATTTATTTACCCCCTGGGGGTCCTGAGAATTCAGAACAAAATCCCTCCTACTCTACTGAGAAACCCAAAGCCCCTTCCGGATGTTGAGGGTAATCCCTGGAACCCTCAGTCTTTACTTTCCTCCACCCTGTGGCTCCGAAATCCCCCACCAGCCCCACAGAGATCTCACCCCAAGCAGACATCTCCAGGAGACCCAGAGGTTCGAACACAGCTCGCAGGACGCCCAGGATTCTGGAGAGCTCTCCTGCACCTCCCCTCCCCCCCATCATGCGGTCCTCATGGCCTAGGGACCAACTTCCAAGCGTTTCCAATCTGTGCCACACAGTCCCCCACCCACCTCAGGAGTCTGCAAATGGCAAGGATGGCCCCTGGGCCCGCACACCCTGGGACAGGGGCGCCCTCAGATTCTGCAGGTGGGGGGTGCGTGAGATTCTCACACGAGCCTCGGACATTCCCACCCCTGACCTGCTCCCACAGGCTCCACGGCTCCTATGAAGTGATGCGAGGCGGCCACATGAATGAGGCTTTCGTGGACTTCACAGGCGGCGTGGGCGAGGTGCTCTACCTGAGGCAAGACATCCCAGGCCTCTTCTCTGCCCTGCGCCATGCCCTGGCCAAGGAGTCCCTCGTGGGCGCCACTGCCCTGGTGAGAGAGCCAGACTCCCATGGGGACCCCCACCGGGAACAGAGCACAGTCAGGGCTGGAGGTGGGGGCAGGGGGAGTCCTGTGCCCTCCTCTCTGTGTTCACGGTTGGCTGGTCTCTCTCTCCAATCAAGCTCCAGCAGATCAAAAGGAAATGTATGTGTTCTCATAACTAGACAGGCTTCAGGCACAGCTTGATCTAGGTGCTCACCCACTGTGGATGTGGAAAATATGTTTTTCTCTTCCTGGTTCTGGGTTAGCTTCACTCTTGGGCAGCCATTCCTCTCATGGGAGCAAAAGGGGTCCCCCAGCCACTGGTCCCTCCTACCTCCCCAGCAGTTTCTATTTTTTTTTAAGTTTTGTTTTTAACATTTATTTATTTTTGAGAGACAGAGGGAGACAGAGCACCAGTGGGGGAGAGGCAGAGAGAGGGAGACACAGAATCCGAAGCAGGCTCTAGGCCCCAACATGGGGCTCGAACCCACAAACTGTGAGATCATGCATGACCTGAGCTGAAGTTGGATGCTTAATAGACTGAGCCACCCAGGCACCCCCCGTTTTTTGTTTTGTTTTGTTGTTGTTGTTTTAAGACAAAGCCTCTTTCTGGGAATTTCAGCAAAAGTCTTCATATTGCTTTCCATGGGCCCTGCTTGGGTCATATGTTCATCTGAGGCCTCACCACGTACCAGGCCTTCGCTGAGTCGGTCTAATTCCTTCACCATTCATTTGCTTAATCCTGTGCTCAGTTCCTGATTCCTGGTCCTGTGTGTTTCTCTGCCTCTTTCAGTCTCTGGTCTGCATCTTTCTTTGTCTTTGCATCTCTGTCCTCTCCGAGGATCTTTGTCTTGTCTCCATCTTCCTCCCTCTCCCCCCGCCCCGCCCTCTCTCTCTCTCTCTCGTTCCCCTCTCGCCTTCACTCACCCACACTCCGCCCTCTCAGAGCCCTGTGCCATCCAGCGGGGCGCTCTGGCGGACTCGCGGTTTGGTGGTAGGAGAATGGGGGGGGCAGAGAGGAGCAGCCACTCTCTCGTCCCCCACCGTGGCCTCACCATCCCCGTCCTCCGCCGCCCAGAGTGATCGGGGCGAGTACCGCACAGAAGACGGGCTGGTGAAGGGACATGCGTATTCAGTCACGGGCACATACAAGGTGAGTATCCCCCACGAACGGGTGACAGGGGTGTCTCGGCGCCACCCCCCACTGATGATGCCACCCTCAGGTGTCCCTGGGCTTCACCAAGGTGCGGCTGCTGCGGCTGCGGAACCCGTGGGGCCGCGTGGAGTGGACAGGGGCCTGGAGCGACAGGTGGGATGGATCTGGGGCGGGTGGGGGGCTCGGACCCACCCGCCCACCCCTCACACCCCCGTCTCCCTAGATGCCCGCGCTGGGACACGCTCCCCACCGAGTGGCGGGATGCCCTGCTGGTCAAAAAGGAGGATGGCGAGTTCTGGTGAGTCTCCTGGCCCAGCTCTGCCTCCGGCCCCGCGCCAGGCCAGCGGGGCCCGGGGAGGGGACGAGGCCTGCTCGAAGGGCCATGCGACAAGTTCACGGGGACGAGTCTTAACAGCTAGAAACTGTCCGTATGGTGGTAACTCTGGGCTTGGGTTCCATTTGGGGGAGTTGGGTTCTATTTGGGGGAGTAGAGGAAGAATTAGCGGTAATATTAGGGGATCTGGGAAGAACAGTAACTTCTGGGGGGGGGGCTGAAGGGGGATGGGTAATATTTAGGGCAATTGTAGGCTTGATGGAGTCTGGGGCATTGTAAGGGGGTGAAGGATACTAGTTGCTAATTGAGAGCCAGAGGGTCTTGCTATCCGAAGGCGATTTGGCAATATTGGGGGGGGTGTATCGATTTGGCCCTCGGTGGGGCATTTCTGGGGACTTGGTGAAATCTGGGGGAGCTGGAGGGCTCAGTGATTTGGGGCTCATTTCTGGCATCTGGCGGACTGATGGCTACTTGGCAATGTTTCAGGAATTGTGGAGGGTTGTGATGGGGGGGTGTCCTCCTGGGGTCTTGAGATCTTTGGCCGACAGACCGGGGCCCTGGGGAGGAGCTGAGCGCGGCCGCCCCGCAGGATGGAGCTGAAGGACTTCCTCCGCCACTTCAACACCGTGCAGATCTGCTCGCTGAGCCCCGAGGTGCTGGGCCCCAGCCCGGCCGGAGGCGGCTGGCACATCCACACTTTCCAAGGCCGCTGGGTGCGCGGCTTCAACTCTGGCGGGAGCCAGCCTGGCAATGGTGAGGCCTGGAGGGCGCCCCAAGATGCGAGTCGGGGGGAGGCTGTGGCAGGCCGGGTGACCCCATTTCTTCCGGCTCTGCTAGAGACCTTCTGGACCAACCCGCAGTTCCGGTTGACGCTGCTGGAGCCCGATGACGAAGAGGACGATGATGAGGAGGGGCCCTGGGGGGGCTGGGGGGCCGCAGGAGCGTGGGGCCCTGCGAGGGGGGGCCGCATCCCCAAGTGCACCGTCCTTCTGTCCCTCATCCAGCGCAACCGCAGGCGCCTGAGGGCCCAGGGCATCACTTACCTCACCGTGGGCTTTCACGTGTTCCAGGTGGGACCCCGAGGCTTGGCGGAAGCAGCAGGGAACAGGGGGGCCCAGGAGGTGGCGGGTGGGGAGTGGGGGGTCAGGGACAGGACAGAGCTGAGGGAATGGGGGGTGGTGGGGAAGGAGGGGCAGAGAAGAGGAGCTGAGGGCGCAGGCAGGAGCGGGGTCCAGCGGGGGTCACAGCTGGGCAGGGACAGGGACTGAGGGGCAGGGGCGTGATGAGCGGGAAATAGGAAGAAGAGGGAGGTGTGGGGGGGCTCTGAGTCGCCCCGTTCTTCCTCCTTACAGATCCCTGAGGAGGTGGGTCTCGGCGGGGACCCCAGATCCCGGCCCTGGGGGCTCGGGTACCCTGAGCGGGGGCGGGGGGGGGAAGGGTGGCGTGACCGCGGGCGGTCCGGGTCACGGTCACGGTCACGGTCACGATCACGCCGCGCTGGCCCTGCAGCTGCTGGGCCTGTGGGACTCCCCGCGCAGCCGTGCGCTCCTGCCGGGCCTGCTGCGCGCAGACCGCTCGCACTTCAGCGCCCGCCGTGACGTGAGCCGCCGCTGCCGCCTGCGCCCCGGCCACTACCTGGTGGTGCCCAGCGCCGCCCGCGCGGGCGACGAGGCCGACTTCACGCTGCGCGTCTTCTCCGAGCGCCGCCACACCGCCGTGTGAGCCGGGGCACCCAGACCCGCCCCGGGGAGCCCCAGAGCCCCGCTTCCAGAGACTCCCGCGGGGATCTGCCCAGGGCCCCAGATGCGGGGGGGGGGGGGAGGAGGAGCGTCCCCTCCCCCATTTTCCTTGTGTCATTTGCAGGGAGATCGATGACGTCATCAGCGCCGACCTGCACGCCCTCATGGTGAGCGGTTGCCCAGAATGTGCACTTCGGGGCAGGACCGGGTGGGGATCCTCTGGGCTCTAAACTCCACCCCTCCCCCCGCCCCGCCCCACAGATCCCCTACGTTCCCCTGGAGCTGGGGTTGGAACAGCTGTTTCAGGAGCTGGCGGGAGACGTGAGTTTGGGGGAACAGGGCTAAGGGGGCTCACCCCTCCCCTGCCCCCCCATCCTGGGTGTCTCATTTTGCTTTAGTTTCTCTCTTCCTCTGTGCTTAAGTCTCCTGACTTTCTACTCTCAAAATGCTCACAACTCTTCCCTGTCCCAGGGCCTTTGGTCAGCCTGTGCACCTTTGCCTGCACGGTCCTCTCTCCCTTCACACCCCCTGCCCTGGCCAAGGTCTCATCTTTCTAACGTGCCCTTCTCTGGAAGCTCTGGCACATTCTCGCCCAGGCTGGTCAACCACAGGCCTGCTTGTGGCCTCCGGGGGCCAGTGCAGCAGCCCTGTCTGGTCTGGGGACGGGGCTCTCGCTCTCCCTGCCATGAGCTCCCTGTGTCTGCGGTGTCCCCACCACCACCCGCAATTCCGGCTGGTCCCGCCCGAGCTGCGCTGTGCTGTTGAACGGCTGCCTGAGTGAAGGGCCTCACAACTGGCTCTGTCCTTGACCAGGAGGAAGCACTCAGCGCCCCTCAGCTCCAGACCTTATTAAGCATTGCCCTGGAGCCTGGTGAGTGGGGGGCCGGGGTGGACCCCACGGAGCCCCCTGTGTGTGTTCATCTGTGACGCTGCTGGGAGTCCGGCCACGGGAGCCCTGGACTCGGCCTGACCGCGTCTTTCCCCGTGTGGGGCCTGGGGCACGACCGAGGCCACCCCGTTCATTAGGCCCCCCTTTCTCTAAGGGAGGCAGGGCTGCCACGAGGGGCCTTGGAATCCCCTTGCCCGGGTTCACAGGTCGGCTCCGCCAGTTCCCAGCAGTCATGTGGCTCTCTGAGCCTCGGCCACTGGCATGGGGACAGTGGTAATCCCTAGCAATGACAATGACGGCCAGCGCACAGGAAGTACTGGGTTTTGTTTGTTTCCCGTAGCCAGGTCCCACGCCCGGACCCCTCGAGAGATTGGGCTCAGGACCTGTGAGCAGCTGCTGCGGTGTTTTGGGGTATATGCGGGGCGCAGTGCCTGGGGAGGGAGGATGGGCATGCTGGGGCCCGGGTCGACCTCAACCAGAGACCCCACCCTCAGGACGGGCGAGGCCTCACCCTGCACCACTTCCAGCAGCTCTGGGGCCATCTCCTGGAGTGGCAGGTAAGGTGGGGGGCTGGGGGGGGCCACCTCTTCCCAGAAGATGAGGCACTTTTGCTACTAAGGACATACGTGTCCCATGGGCCAGCGCGGCCCCGGGGGAGGAGAAAGGGGCCGCGTCATAGCAACGTGCAGGAACAGCCTGGAGGGATCTGGCTGGGCCGGCCTTGCCCCACCTGCCTTCCTGTGGTCCCTCTAGGGGCACTAAGTAGCTCAGGTGTGGAAAGCACAGGTTCTGGTCCTGGGTTGAAACCCCAGCTGCCAGTTCGGCCCCTTTCTGGCTGCGCGACCTCAGGCAAGTCACCTCCCCTCTACCCGTGGGAGGCGTGGATTCTCGCTGCTCCGGGTCCCTGTGAGGAGGAAATGGCCCAAGGCCTGTATCGTCCTATACTGACGGGCGCTAAGGCGCTGTTTGCGGGGCCCTCACGAAGCCCCTGTGGGTGGCGTCCGACTTCTCCTCGTACCCTAGTCCAGCTGGTACTATTATTCCCATTTCACAGACTGGGAAACAGCCTCAAAGTGGTAGAGCTGCTCGCCGAGGGCCCGAAGCCGGGAAGAAAGGGAGCTGGGGTGGGAACCCAGGCTCACCGGGCTCCAAGGTCCCCTTTCGGCTCTTTTCAGGGTGCTTGGGGGGCCTGGGGGCGGGGATGGGACTGACCTGCGCCTCCCCGCCCAGGCCACATTTGACAAGTTCGATGAGGACGCCTCTGGGACCATGAACTCGTACGAGCTGAGGCTGGCGCTGAACGCGGCAGGTGTGTTGGGGGGCGACATGGGGACAGCAACCGCTCCCCTTCCTACCCGCTGTACCCTTCAGGCCTGGCTGCCTGCTCACCTGTTTGTTGCCAGCTCTTGGCTGGGACTGGATGCCCCTGGGAGGCGGTGTGAGGGGGGGTGGGCCGGTGGGGGGCCTGGGGGCCTGGAGCAGGGCCTCCCAGAAGCCTGGGAGCGGGGGTCTGACAGGCGCGGGTCCCCAGGGCATTGTGGTGAAATGGCCCATATTGCCACGAGAGCTTGGGCTGGAATCCTGCCTCTACTGACTTACTCCCTGAGTGGCCGTGGGCTTCATGATTGAGCCTGTGTAAAGCGGCCAGGACCCAGGGCGCCTGGGAGGAGCCCCCAGGGCTCAGTTTGGGGAAGGCCAGCTTCTTCCGGAGAGCTGGAACAGCCCCGATCCCATCTGTGCAGCACAACATCCTACCCCAGGGGCGGAGCCAGGGAGCAAGGCTTTCCCTGGGCTCTGAAGCAAGTTAAGGAAGGCGCAGGAGTGGAGGGGCCGGGGCCAGAAGGAAACCCCTGTCCCTCACCCCCACCCCCTGCCACAGCCAAGCCCAGGGTGAGACACGGGGAGATGGGAGGCAAGCCCGACCGACCGTGACCCAGTCGGAGAGGCAGGGAGGCCCTGTGCAAGAAAAGAGCCCCAGCCAGAGGGGGAGGGGTGGAGTCAGACAGAAGAAGGTTGGGAGGGGTGTGGCACAGAAACAGGAAAGGAGTCCCGGGTGGACAGAAGCAGGGGCGAGAGCGAGGGAGTTTGGAGGGTTTGTGGTGTTTGTTGGGGTGGGGGCTGACGTTCTGGGGCTGCGGACAGATGACCAACAAGAACACCTGGGTCAGATGGTAACACATGCCACGGCGGGAAGAGAAAGCAGGTGTATGTGTGGGGGGGGTGTGTGGCTTGCGACACGGCCGTCAGGGAAGGACCGAGGTGCTGTTTGAGCAGAACTGAAGGAGGGAGACTGAGCCCTGGGGACAGAACCAAGTACAGTCTAGACAGAAGGAACAGCCCGTACAAAGGCCCTGAGATAAGAGCATGAGTCCTGCCGGAATAAGAGCAAGGGGCCGGGGTGGTTGGAGGAGGGTGGGGAGATGGCGGTGGTCAGAGAGGAAAGATCAGTGGGGCGAGAAAGTGAAGCTCTACGAGGCCTCAGGAGGACCTGGGCTCTTTTACAAATCGCTTTTTAATACGTATGAGAGGGAAGAGGTAGGGCAAGTCCAAGGTCAGGGTGTGTGGGGGGCTGGAGCCAAGAGCAAAGGGAAGGTCCCACTGCGTATGGAGGAGGGAGTGCCAGGGGAGAGGACCCACAGGAAGCATGCTCGAGACCCCCGGAAATGGTGGCAGTGTCAGGGCGACCTGCCGCAGCTCAGCCATGCTCTGCGTGTCCCCGGATACCCGCTGTGCCCCTGGCCCTGTGCCGGCTGATGCTGGGGGTTTGGTAGTGACTGGAAACCCTTCCCTTACCTCCAGCAGCTTTCAGAGCCACCAAGGACAGGGACAGCCTGTCAGGGGTCAGAGTGGGGACGGGGTGGGCACAGGGCGCCAGAGGAGGGGCTCCATGCTGCAGCCAGGAAGGGCAGAGAGATGGGAGAGGGCTTCCTGGAGGCAGCACGACACTAAGGAGTGTTCTGGGCAGAAGGAACATCATGCGCCAGGGAGGCAAGACAAAGCACAAAGTCCAAGTGCGGGAGGGGGAGGGGTAGATGAGGCGTGGTCTGCGAAGGCCACCAGGCTGTTAAGGACAGTGGGGCCCCTGGGGAGGGGTAGCCAGGAGGTCACGGTCACCAGGACCTGGTAAACCAGGTGAGGGGTTTCCCAGGTAGCAGGGGATCCAGGCAGGACTCCAGACCGGGCAGTGCACGAGAGCAGCCGGAGGAAGTGCAGTCTGCACAGAAGGTCGGTAGGAACTCGAGAGGCAGCTGAGGGGTCCTTGCCCCTTCTTGGGATCTCCCACCTCCTCCTCTGGCTAGGGTCCCCCTCGCTCAGGGCAGATGAGGCCAGGGGGACTCCTCCGGGCCACTCCCCACAAGGCAGGGCAGGCCAGACAGGCGGGTCGTCAATGAATGAAGGCACAGAATGGGGCGGAGATGGGGTTTAGGAGGCGGCGGAAGCTGTGAAATTCTCCTCGGACTGTGTCTGTGGCCACCTGGGGAAGGAGCCATCCTGTATCCCTAGTCTTGGAGGGTTACCTGACCTGGAACGCAGTCTTTCTCTTTTTTTTTTTTTTAAATGTTTTATTTCTGAGAGAGAGACAGTGTGAGCAGGGGAGGGTCAGAGAGGGAGGAAGATACAGAATCCGAAGGAGGCTCCAGGCAATAAGCTAGCTGTCAGCATAGAGCCCGACGCGGGGCTCGAACCCACGAACCATGAGATTATGACCTGAGCCGAAGTCAGACGCTTAACTGAGCCACCCAGGAGTCCCAAGGAATGCGGTCTTTCTAAAGCCCATGAGATGTCTCAGCAGAGGGGATCTTTGTCGAGTATTTCTAGGTTAGAACCGGCCTCTGAGAGGGAGTATGGGGATGGGCTCCGTGGGGGACAAAAATGTTCCACTGCCCGGAAGCGCCCTCCAGGGTCCCTTAGCAGCAGCTCACCAGAATTTAAACAATAATAAAACTGACATACAGTCGTGTGCCAGACATGGTTCTAAGCTCTACACAGGACACCTTCACACAGGCTGACGGGGTCAGGGCTGTCACCGCCCCCCTCTGACAGATGAGACAGCTGTGGCACAGAGAAGCTAAGGGAGCCCCAAAGGGAGCTGCCCGGCGCTGCGCACTGGGGAGGGGGCGGAGCTGGGGTCCGAGGGGGTGCGGTGCCGGGGAGTGGGGTGCGGCTGGGGCTCACGGGCGGTCTCCCCAGGCTTCCACCTGAACAACCAGCTGACCCAGGCGCTCACCAGCCGCTACCGGGACAGCCGCCTGCAGGTGGACTTCGAGCGCTTTGTGTCGTGTGCGGCCCAGCTCACCTGCATCTTCCGTGAGCGCTGCTCCGGCGGGCAGGGGGTGGCAGCGGGGGGTGGGGGGGTGTCTCCCAGCCGCCCTGGTGGGCGCTCAACCCGCGCTCTCCACACAGGCCACTGCAGCCGGCAGCTGGAGGGAGGCGAGGGGATCGTCTGCTTGAGCCGCAGACAGGTGAGCCTGTGCCGAGGGGGCGGCGGGGGCGGCCGGGCAGGTGGCCCAGTGACCCCTGACTCGAGGCCGTGGTCCTCTCTCCCCCAGTGGGCGGAGGTGGCCACCTTCTCCTAGGAGCACGTGCGGCCAGCGCCGGAAGAGCCGCTGGGACCCCCTCTGCCTCTGCCCGGTGCCAAATGGCGGCCAGAGCACTGCCGTGGGAGCCGGCCTGCCCTGATCGGTTCCCGCCCGCTGCTCCCCGCACTTCACGCTTCGCCCCCCTCCTCCACAAACAGGGACGGTGATGGCACCTTTCCCGTGCAGGCTGCGCGACTCAGCCTCAGCACTCGGATCGGGGCCCGGCAAGGGCGGGTCCCTGGCAGCACCCATTTGTACACAGTCAGGGGGATAGGGATCCCCCAGGCCCAGCCTCACCCTGGGAAGAGGGTCTCCCGTGGCTCTGCTAGGCGGAGCACAGAGACGAGAGAGAGAGAAAAAGAGAGAACGCTGTAGGGATCCTTCTGAAAAATATTACATGTTTTATTATCCTGTCCCCAAGGAGGGTTGTGGTTTATCCAGAAACCGAGAAAAAAAAATAATCAAATCAATCAGAATAAACTCAAAAATGGGGGAGGGAGGGGAGGAAGCAAAACCCATCAACTAACAGGCAGCCAGGCCAGCAGCCCACCCTCCGCCTCAGGAGGGTCCCCAGAGACCCATGCCCAATGACAGACAACAGAGAGGAAAACCAGGAAGGGGCGGGGGTGGGGGGGCGCAGCAGATCAGCTATGTCTTCATTATGAGAGCAAAAGGCGGCAAGGATATGTTGCTAGGTGAATATATATTTATATAATAAATCCGTAAGTTAATAAAGTAAATAGTAACTCTTTGAAAGTTTTTAATTCCTTTTTTATAGGTTTTTTTTGTGCATTTTTTTGTTTTTGTTGTTTTGTGTTTTTTTTTTTGTTTTTTTCTTGTTTTTGTTTTTTGGTCCTTAGAAAAATCTGAGATATACATGTCCGGACAAAGCAAGGTGGGGGCTGGCCGGGGGTGGGGGCAAGAGGCTGGTCTGCTCAACCCTACTCCTCCGTTGCAGAAAAGGAGGGTGCTGAGCTGCACCCCCTCATCTCCTGGCAATCTCGGGTGAGGGGAGAGGGAAGAAGGGAGTGAGGCAGGGTCCTTTCCCGTCGGGCAGCTGTGTCGCCCTCTGCTGGGCCCACCGCAGGGCCCACCGCAGGCCAGGGCGGTTCCTGGACAAGGCACATAGGGCTTTGGCCTGGATGTGGGAGGCCTTGAAGGGACCTCGTGGCGGTGGTGGGTGGGGGTAGGTGAGGGAAGGGACGAGGTGTGGAGGGCATTCCTAGGGCCTGGAGGGGACCTGTTTTGCTGTGGCATCCACTGTCCCCTCCACATAGTTAAAAGACAAAACAACACATCATATAACTTTACCAGACCAGAAGTGCTGACCCCGAAGGTCTCCCTTACCTCTATGCAGGGAGAGGGGCCGACAGACAAAGAGGGAGGAGAGAGCCTGCCCCAGCCCCTCCCTGCCCACCCCACCCCCCGGAAGGAACTGACAGAGCGCTTTGCATAGATACAGAGTCAGAGGAACAGGACCTGGGAGGCCCCCACGGCAGGGAGGAGGGCAGAGGGCTCCCCCAGCCCCTCCTGGAGGCTGTGAGGAGGGGGCGTTCGGTCGGGATTTCCCCAGCGGGGGCCTCACAGGTCGCTCTCGCCATACAGGGCTGTGGAGAAGGACTTGTAGTCGAGGGCGCCGGGCACGGCGTCAGGGCCCTGGTAGGGCGCCATGCGAGCGATGCAGTACTCAGCCTGGTCGGGCGGCAGCTCTCTCCGCAGCTCCTCGGCCGTGATGAAGTTCTGGCGACGCAAGGCGGGACTGTGGGCCACCCCCCCCCACACCAGCCCTGCGAGCCCCCCCCACCCAGTCCTGGCTGCAAGGGCCCCTCCCCGCTGGGGGCCCTGGAGCTTTCCGTTCCCGCTCACCTTGTCCCCTGCCAGGACCTTGAAGGAGGCAATGACTTGGTCGGCCGTGTCTGTGTCCGTGGTCTCCCTCGACATGAAGTCAATGAAGGCTTGAAAGGTCACGAGGCCGCTGTGGTTGGGGTCAACCACACTCATGATGCGGTTGAACTCGGCGTCACCCTGCCGGGGGGGGAGCGGGGTGGGGCACAGGCTGCGTTGAAGCGGGGTGGCGAGAGGCCCGGCCCGGCTGAACGGGGGCCAGAAGAGCGGGGCCCGGCCCCAGGGCACACGCCACCTGCCATCGGCCCGCCTCCACGGGGGCTGGCTCCCCAGGCCAAGGGGCCCCACTCGCCCAGACTGGGGTTGCGCTCCCTCTGTCCTCCCCACCCACGGTTTTGGGAAGTGGGAGCTGGGGAATGGATCAAACAGGTCTACTGCTCCTCAGCTCTAGGCTCACGACTTAGCTCTGGAGGGTAGGGAAGAAAGAAAGAAAGAGAGAGAAAGAGAAAAGGGGAGAGAGCCAGAGGCCTGACCTCCTCTCTCCGGAGACTTCCAGAAAAGGAGGTGGGCAGCTCAGGGAGTCATCGGAGAGACCCCAGCCCAGCAGAGGCAGCAGAGGCAGCGGCAGCGGTGAGGCCGCACTGCCCTGCTGGGGGAGCGTCCCCGAGGACACGGAGACTCTGGAGGCGGTGAGGAGGAGGGGGAGGCTGCGCAGAGGAGGGGGAGGAGAGGCACAGCAGCGAGGGGAGGCAGAGGCTGCATACCAGGCTGTATCCTGTGGAGATAAGCAGAGCCCTGAAGTCGTCGGAGTCCATGCTGCCTGTCTGCTTCTGCTCGAGGACGCAGGGACAGCAGAGGAGGCCAGGCCCAGAGTAGGCAAGAAGGGCCGCCCCATGTGCACAGCAGGGAGACAGGACAGTGGCAGGAGCCAGGGAGACAGAGGCGGCCCCGAGAGACCAGGTAAGGGGGAAGGTGTCCAGAGAGACACAGGGCAGGGAGGAGGCAAGAGAGCCGGTGAAATGGCACACACATGGCAAGGGGTGGAATGGCGAGAGGGAGGGGAGACAGAGAGAAGGAGAGAGAGAAAGAAGAGCAGTTAATGCCACAGTCCGCTGGGGCCCAGGGGGGCGCGTACCTGCCGGTCATTTTCCACGTCGTAGCCCAGGCTGATGAGGCAGGCCTTGAACTCCTCCGGCCCCAGTGCCCCGCCGTGGTCCTGCCGCGCGTCCGAAGGCAGGTGTGTGCGAGGGGCGGTGTGGAGACCGGGCCGGCACAGAGACGCGGGGCCAGGGGCCAGGGTCACATGCAGAGGGCAGGGGGAGGGGAACACATCGGGGGGAAACACAGTTAGAGGTGACACGGACAAGGTGGTGGCCAGGGACGGTGGAGCAGGGGGAGGGGCCCGGGTGGCCCGGAGGGGGGTCAGACGCCTCTGCCCGAGGCCTCGGCCAGAGCAGGGGTGGGAGTGGAGTGGTGCAGGGCTGAGCCCTGAGTCCTGGGGCTCCCGGCAGGAACAGGGAGCTCTCCTTGCCTCCAGGATTTGGGGTGGTAGAGGGCTGCACTCCGTCCTGCTTGGGACCCCAGGTCCCTGCCAGACAGTGCAGAGCTGAGCGTGCACCTCGCGACGCGCGGGGCCCAGCAGGGCAGGAGGGGACTGTGGCCAAGTGGGGCGCTCAGGGCCTCCCTAGTGGGGCCGCCGCACCAGACTCGAATTTTGAGAACGCTTTGTTTTCGGGTGGACCAGGCGCACGGCCAGGTCTCAGATCTCGGGTGACCTGGGACTGAGTGTGTCCCAGGGCCTCACAGGGGGCAGGCTGCTGAGGACGCACGGCCCCGGGGCAGGACGTGGGGCCCCCTCCCCCACTCTCTCCTCCGGAGGAACGCCACCCAGGCTGTGGGTCAAGGTGTCACACCTCCGCACCCCCTCTGGTGGCCGGGGCCCTGCGGGCCGGTGAGTGGCGACTGACACTCAGCACCGTGAGGCGAACGGACAGAGGCAGAGACGCAGGGGGCAGGGTGGGACGACGACGGCGGGGAGGGAAGACGCCAGGGGCAGAGGGAACGGCTCACCTTGTCGAAGTGGTTGAAGGAGGCCCGGAACTCCTGCATCTGCTCCTGGCTGATGCCCTTGGCGTCACGGGTGAGGATCTGGTTCTCCACCTCGTTGATGGTGCGGGCGATGGTGGTGAGCAGCTGCTCCCAGCCCACACGCACGTGCTGCGGGCAGGGCGAGCGAGGGGCCAGGGTCAGGCCGTGTGGCCGCAGCCCGCAGGGGCTCGGACCCGGGCTCTCCTCATGCAGGGCGCGCGTGCGGCCAGGAGGTGGGCTTGCCCCGACTCTCCCCGCGCCCCACGTGCGCACCGGGGGGACTGGCGCGGCCCCTGCCGTGCCCCTGCCAAGCGCCAGGCCCGGCACCCGCGAGGACAGCGCGCAGGCATGGCGGGCAATGATTAACCAGCTTTCTGGGGAAGAGCCGTGTTCCTCTGATCTGTGCGCTTCCATGGTGCAGTGTCACTGCGGACAAGCTGCGGCTGCCAGGAGGCTGACGCTGCAGCCCGGGCGCGGCAAGCGGGGCAGGGGCTGCCCTCCCGGCTCTTCCAGGGGGACCTGACGCCGTTTTGTCGTGGTGACAGGAGAATGGTGGGAAACTGTGATTTTTTTTTTTTTAAAAACGTGTAAACACTTGAGCTAGAGTTTCCGGTCAGAGAAAAAGAGGAGGGAGAAAGTCTGGACTAGGGGCCTGGCCCGCGGGCCTACCTCCATGGTGTAGTTGGTGTGCTTGTTGTCAAAGATGAGTGCCTCCTGGATGAGCTGGTGCTGCTGCTCGAGCAGGTCCAGGTTGGGCTTGTACTCCACGATGCTGCGCTCGTAGCGCTTCAGGTGGCTCAGCTGGTCCTCCAGGGTCCCGTTCATCTCGATGGAGATGCGCCCGATCTCCTGCGCGGGAGGGGGTGCTGCTGGGCCGGGAGGCTCTGGGACGCCCAGCCCTGGTGCTCCCTCAGCTCCCTGTGAGGCTCAGGACAGGAACAGGCCTGGGACCTGAGGCCCAAAGATGGCCGCTCTTCTCAGTGGGGGGCAGGGGCTGGATCCGGGGCCTGGGCTTGGCGGGCGTCAGCACCTGTGCTCCCGGGCACGAGTACCCGGCGCGTGAGCTCCCACAGAAGCCCCTCAGCCGCCACCAGCACCCCCGCAGGCTTGCTGGACAGGCCCCAACAGTCCCCGGTGAGCCTGCTCTAGGGGTGTGTGCTCGGACCGCCGGCCCCAGACACCAGTGCTGGTAACGGGGCCGCCATGGAGCAGTGCCCCACACGTGTGCTAAGGCAGCGGAAGGGCTATTTCCACTTTTAGAGGTGAGAACACCGAGGACGAGTTAAATTGTGCCCGGCCTCCTGGTCAGTGGGCAAAGCGGGACCGAGGCTCGAACCCTCCTCTACCTGGCTCCTCCTCCGGCTGGTGCTGCCATTTCCACAACGCAGTCACTGACTCCCCCCATCCCAAGGCTGCCATCGTTCCCAGAACAGGGACCCAGGCAGACCCGCCAGGGAGCCCCCGGGGCCTGCCACGGGGGGCGCCGGCTCACCTCCATCTTGGTCTGGATCCAGGGCCCCACGACGTTGGCCTGGCTGGCAAACTGGCGGCGGAGGTGCTCATTGGACTGCTGCTTGCTCTGCTCCTCCAGGAGGGCATGGTCCCGCTTGGGCACCAGCTGTTGCACCTGGGGGGTAGGGGGGTGTGTGAGCAGCTGTGGTCAGGGCAGGGGGGTCCCTCACCCCGCTGGCCCCGCGCTGGCCCCACCCTGGCCCCGCCAGCAAGCCCGCCCACCTTGTCCCACTTGGAATTGATGATCTGTGGGGTGACGGTGGTATAGGGGTTACTGCCCGACAGCTTGATGTGGTTGCTCTCGGCGATCCTCTGGGCCTCCTTGTGGATGGCCAGGATGGCCTCCCGCTCCCTGTCGGCGTCCGGCAGTGTTGACTTGAACTGGTCGTGGGCTGAGATCAGGCCCTGGAGGGAGAAGGTGGAGTGAAAGGTGGTCCAGCGCCTCACGAGTCCCCCAAGAGGCGGGGGGAGGTGGGGGGGGTGTGGCGGACCTCGATTTCCTCGATGGTGTGTACTATGAACATGTCCTGGAGGTCCTCCATGGCGCTCTCCATCCAGTTGTTGAAGGGGGCTGCCCGTTTGGCGTATTCCAGGTGTAGCTGGTCAATGGTCTCCAGCTGCTTCTCTGTTTTCTGGTGTGTGGGCACAGGGAAAGCACAGGGCAGGGAAGTTGGTCAGAGAAGATCTCCTCGGGGAACATCAGGGGAAGCTCAAGGGTCTGGGCATCCGCCACACCCTCCTGTGTCCCGAAAGCTGCCCCTCCTCACCTCCAGGGCTTCCCTGCGGCTGTGGGTCAGAGAGCCAAGGGCGTCCCACTGGTCGCAGATCTTCTGGCACCGGGTGTTGACGTTGTGGGAGTCATAGTAGTCCAGCTCACTGCGGAGGGGTGGGGGGCACGCGGCGGTGAGACCCAGTAGGGGGCAGTCAAGGCTGGTGCCAGGAGACACCAACATTCAAGGCTGTTGGTCTTCAGTGGCCCCACTAGCGTATCCACCTCCCCAGGTGGGAGGGATGTAGAGGAAAGGGGTAACAGAGGGGCAGTAGAGGGTGGGGGTGGAGGGCTCACCACACACTAATGCAGAGGCCCCCAAAGCGTGGCCCTCAACGAAGCCTGTATCCGAGCTGCTTTTTTTGCTTACAAGGCTAGCAGAGAACACTGATTAAAGGATGGGTGCCAGAGGCAAATTCCCTAGGTCTGAGTCCTGGCTCTTTGATTTTCTACTTGTGCGACCTGGACATGTGAATTCCCTTTTTTGGAGACCTCAGTTGCCCCATCTATGAAATAGGGGTGGGGATACTGTGGAGATCCAGTTACCTTGTGCACATAAAGTGCTGAGAGCAGTCCCTGGTACCCAGTAGGTAAATGTAGCAACAGTGATCTATTAAAGGGGCTTATTTATTAAAAAGAATTTTTTTTTGTTGTTTATTGATTTTGAGAGAGCGCGAGAAAGAGTTGGAGAGGGGCGGAGAGGGAGAGAGAGAGAGAGAGAGAAATCTCAAGCAGGTTCTGTGCTGTCAGTGCTGCTGAAAGCTTAAGCTGAAACCAAGAGTCAGATGCTTAACCGACTGAACCACCCAGGCGCCCCTGAAGGGGTTTATTTTAATGGCCACTAATAAAAATGGATAGTGAGCCTACAATGTCGTTCTAAGCAATGAGTAACACACCTAAGAAAAGCGTGGACTGTCACAATGGTTCTTGGTCCCCTACCCCCCCACCCCAATCAGTCCCTGGGCTTCAGAAGCGGACCCTCTTAGTGGGGGGTTCCCAGGGAGTCAGGGTACAGGCAAAATCTTGGGGGCCTGGTGAGGGATGGGGAGCAGGGAATGACCTTAGGAGGAACAGGCCATGGGGACCAGGCTGGGGCCTGTCTGGTGACTCCGACAGGCAGGTGGGACATACAGGTCAGGAGGGGCACCAAGGCTGTGCTCTGCAGAGGGCCAGGCAGCCTGAGCTGTGGACCTGTCTCAACCAACCCAGCAGTGTGACCCTGGGCAAGCCTCTGGGCCTCTCTGGGCCTCAGTTCCCCTTCTATAACATGGGGTGGCTAAAGCATGAAACGAGCTGGTACGTGTAGAGCACTGAGTGCTCTGAGTTTCAGTTGTTGTTATTAACCAATGCTCAGCCAGGCTGTCCGTCCAGGCTCATCCTGGCCAGCAGTTGGTCCCCTGACTCCTCTTTGGGGGAAACGGGCAGCACCCCAAACAGCCCTCCCCTCCTCCTCCCGGGCCACTGTCCAGAAAAGCTGTTTCAGTGCCTGGCTGCTCCCTGGCTCTGGGCGACAGGGTCCACACAGCGTTCTCGGTGTGCCAGAGGTAGGTTGCCTGCCGACTTCCTCCAAGCGTGTCTCCCACCGCTTCCAGGAGCTCGCCTGTCAGTGGCGGAACACACCCACCTCCCACGACTCTGATGAACATGTGCGCGTGACTTCAAGTCTCCTCCACGTGGGTGTGCCAGGGAGGCTCAACCCCAGAAGAGGCTCCAAGACCCCTAGGGGTGCCCCTAATAGTGACCAACAGAGACAGTTGTCTTCCCAGTACGGCGAAGGCCCCATGGATGAGCAAATGGGGACCCCTCGAAGCAAGTGGGCAGCGCTGAGGGCGTGGGTCAGGGAGGAAAGGGGCCCTGCCTGGCGTGGGCTCCATCAGGCCCCAGCGCCGGGCCCCAGCCTTGGAGGAGCAAGCAGAACTTTAGGGAGGACTGGCAGGGTGGGGGTGTCTGTGGAAAGGGCAGCTCCAGCCAAGTATCCTATTTTTGAACAGACGGCTATTTTGGGAGCCTTGCCGCCCCTCCGGGGCCTGTGGATTTTCCATGAAGTAATGGCCTCGGCCGCCCCCTCCCTGGGCCGCCCCTGCCGCTGGCTGCTGTGCTGGTGGAATAAGGCCCCATTCACTGGCTCTGGAGGTTCAGTGTACTAATTGTGTGCACAAGTTTATCTGACTAGGGCGGGGAACGGAGGGCAAAGAACCCGGCTGCCTGGAAGCTCGTACAATACGTGTATTCTGAACGAGAGGAAAGGGGCTGGGCAGAACAATGGGCTCTCTGTGCAGCCCGGTCCCCTTAGGGAGGAGTGGGTGGCAACACTGGGGGCTAGGCAGCCTACCACCTCAGGGGGTGGGGGGTCTCCTTGGTGTGGCAGGCAAAAGGTAGAGCCCCAAGGACGCCTACAGCCTAAGCAGGACAGAGGTCAGAGACCTTCCTTCTGCCAGAGAATATAGGTCCCGCTATTCTCATCTGGGGTTAAGACAAGGTGGGCAAAGGGCATCATCCCCTGAGGCCCTTCCCTGGCATGTGGAAGGAGACGGTGGGGGTGGAGGCTGGTCCCAGGGACGCTGCCCCCGCACCGGGGCGGGGACTCCATGGGCCACACATACTTGAGCTCCTGGGCAATGGCTGCGATCTGCTCCACGCGGTCCTGGTGTGCGGCCAGGTCACTCTCGAAGGCCTCGTGCTTTCGGATAAGGGCTTTTATGTCCGACAGGGTAGCTGTCTCATAGTCCCGGTGCTTCAGCATGGCCTCCTTCCCTGGGGTGGGGTAGAAAGCGGGAGGGGTTCGGGTGACAGTGCACACTGGGAGGCCAGAGGGTCATCTGACTGGAGGGAAGGAAATAGGGTACAGGCCTCACATCCTGTCTCACCAGGGACGGTGCTGTGAGGGCTAGAAACTTCCAGAACCTTTTTCCTTGCCTTTTCAAGGGATCTCTAAGCCCAACCATATCCTGGATGGACTTGGTGACACTGTGGGGCCAGCGGGCCTGAGACAGATATCCCTATTCAACCTATGTGCTCTGCACTTCGGGCCCTTCATCGGCAGACCAGAAGTGGACTGTGTTCCCGCGGCCGGAAAGGTGGACACCCATTTGTGGAGGGCTGACATCTGGAGAGGCAGCAGGGGTGCAGCTCAGGCCTTAGCAGAGCAAGGAAAGGGCAAGTGCTCGAGTCAGAGTTCTCCAGGGCAGCCCCCCTTGTGCCTGCCCCCTGGCACTTAGGGGCCAGGCTCCCGCGGGGCAGGGTCCTATCACACACCTATGGGTCCTACGCCGTCCCACGGGCCTGCTGTGTACAGTGAGGTGGGGCTCATTGTCAGGCCCTTTGAACGAAGACGAACACTGTTATTAGCCCTGGAGCCTGGCTAATTACATACCCCAGGACAGAAGCTAGAGTAAGGCCTGCAAGCACTGTGCAGGACTGTGGAGATGGGGCGGGCAGGGGGGTGGTGCCGGGAATGCCAGCCCGGGAAGGCGGCTGGGACCCCGGCTCCTAGAGGTGCTCTGCTTCAGGTAAGCCACCTCAGGGTGCCCCTGGAGTGGCAGCTCAGACACCCCGCTCCTCAGCTTGGCACCAGAGATCTGACCAACGGGGGCCTGCCTGGTGGTGGGATGGCATGCGGCCTCTCCCCACCTGTCCTTTCATCTGTAAAATGGGGCCAACGGCGGTTCCCAGTCTCAAGTGTCAGTGAGGTGACGTCTGAGGAGGGTGGGTGCCGGGCCAGCACCATCCGCCTCTCACCCGCCCCAAGGACAGGGCCTGGCGCAGCGGCAAGAGGCTCAGCCACGAAGGCAAGCTTGCAATTCCCTCCCCAAAGTGCTCTCTCCCGAGGCTGGGAGCCACAAATAGCAGGTTACCGCTTCCCCGCCTCAGCAGAGCTGCAGCAAGGGAGCTGGCAGGGGGTGCGGGGGTGGGGTGGGGGAGGGTGACCAGGAGGAATGGCCCAGGCCACGGATGCCTTGGATTCAGGCCAAGGGGAGCCACAGCAGAGACGCAGGGGCTCGTTCTTACCTCTCCCCAGAGAATCCCAAACCCTCTACAAAGCATCCACCTGGACCCTTGGCCCCGCAGGCTGCGGCGGGTGGGGAGGGAGGCACAGAGTGACGGGGATCGACCCACTCCCGGGCCCGCCTCCCCAGAGAAAGAAGGCCGCTACTACCGGATCCCGGGAGTACAGAGGGGCCAGAAGGGCAGTCCCTGTTGCACAATCGGGTGGCCCAGAGGACAGAGGCTCCATCCAGATCTTGGGAACGAGAGTGAGCAAGCCGGCCCGGGGGCTCCAGGCTGACGCGAAGGGTAAGGCCGGATGCCAAAGCGCCTGCAGGGAGGCAGGGGCGCGACAGGGGCGTGTGGAGGCCGCTGAACCAGTTGGGCCCTGGCTCCAGGCTGAGCCAACTTCTCCTCTGAGTGAAGGCCAGCCCCAGTCGTTCCCAGGGAAGGCACTCTGGCGGCCAGCACACCCACACCCCCTCGGCCTCAGGTGAGGGCCTGAAGAGCTGGGAACATGGACCAGGAGGCCCCGGAAGGAAGACCCATGAGGGTGATGCCCAGCGGCCATGGAAGGACAATGGAGACGTGGGACAGGATAATGACGGGAGGAGACAGCTGGGTCCCGGTGTGGAACATGGACGCTGTAAAGTGCACTCATGTGCCCAAGGGCCCTCCGACCAAACAAGTGCCAGGGTCTGCTGGCTCGTTGGTCCCCCAGCAGGGACCTCGTCCACCTGGAAAGCTGCCGTGCTCAGTCAAGAGATGAGTGAATGAAAAAATGAGCAAATGAACTAAACGGTAGCACCCCCTCTCCCGTGGACGTCACCCCTGCCAGGCAGAAGGAGGTGCCCAACTCCCTGGCCCGGGCTGCCTCCTCATGGCCTCCTCTGCATTCTCCTCAGCAGTGGGGGGTTAGGGTGTCGCTCTGGGCCCAGCAGCTGCTGCCAGAAAACGGAGGCCTACACTCGTGTAAGGAGGGCATCAGCTGAACTGCAGCCGGCGATGCGGGGGATGTGGGCCCTGGTCTCCCGATGGCTCAGAGCTGTGTGCTCGCAGGCCGGCAGGAGTCGGGGTGTGGGGTGGGCTCCGACTGGGTGCTTCTAGCTAGATCTCAATGTCCGGCCATTGCTGGGGCTGACTGCCCCACAGCTGGGTGGGTGGGGGCTGGAGGAGCCGCCCGAGGCTCAGTGAGCACCTTGTGGGGAAGGGTGGGGGTGGATGGATGAAATATCACACCGAACAGCACAAGGAAGTGTGAAATCAGCCGGGAAGAGTGGCGGTGGCAGGGCACGGTCAGGAGGGAGAAACATGGCCAGAGTGGGCGGGCGCGAAGCCCGGCTCCCAGCCACTTTCCGAAGGCTTGCAGACCCCTGGGATTCGGAATCTCCCCCGCGGTGTGGGTCCTGACCAAGGGCCTGGACATGATAGAATCCGACACCCAGAGCCAAGGGAATCGGCGGCTGCACGGCTGCTGGGAAATGGGGCACCGCTGCCCTTTGGGAAGAGCCACCCTGCAGGGGCCCAGGCCCTCTTGGATGGGGCTGCTGGTCAGCAAGTACCAGCTGCAGCTCAGGCCACAGAACGGAGGGGCGGCTCCCTGGCCTTGCCATGAAGGACCACGCTCAGGCACAAAGGCCCACCCAGCACGGGCTCTTCAGTGTGAAGTCCACAGTCACAGAGGGGTAGGAGAGGGAAGGCAGGTGGAATCTGAACACAGGCTCCCAGGGATGGGATGGCCCACCCCCCCCGCCCCGGCACCGTCACCCTCCTCGGGGAAGACACGGCACAGTGACGGGGACAAGGGTCACTGCTCGATGGAGCCGGCACAAGGTCTGGCTGCGCTCCTAGCTGACAAGCCTCCGACCATCCAGGAAGGGGCCCAGCTGGAAGTAACCTCGGAAGCCAGAGCAGAGGGGGCAACGAGGAGGGCCTGGCTCCAAAGCACCCCTTGCTGCCCGGGGCCCGGAGAGCCCAGAGACAGCATTTCTGACAGGCTCGTCCCCGAGCAGCGGGAAAAGGGGGTCTGAGGAGCAGACCCACACACACACGGGAGGGGCTGGGGACGCACGCGCACGTGTCTGAGTGAGACGCAGGACCGTACCGTCAGTCCAGGCCTCGTGGATGGAGGCCTTCTGCCGGAACTTCTCCGCCAGGTGGTCGAGCCGCTCCAGCCTGCGGATCTCGTTCAGCAGCCACTCCTCATAGCCTTTCTCCGCCTGCTCCAGGTGCTGCCAGCCGTTGTTGATGTCCTACGGGGACACGAGAGAGCAGGGCTGACGAGGGGAAGGCCAGCGGCAGATACGGGCTGGGATCACCTCTATCCCCTGCACCGGGACGGGGCGCGGCACACGGCAGGGGCGATCCAGTTTTTGCATTAGATGAATAAATGACAATGAATGAATGTCATGGATGGCGCCACGGGAGCCAGGGGACTGTCCGCTGAATACCGTCCCTCTCCTGAAAAGCACTCTCCTTGAGCACTTGGTGGTCCTGGAATTGTGGCCAGCTGGGGGTCCAAACTGAGATAAGGCCACACAAAATAATGTGTGGTTTGGGGACTGGTTTAAAATTCTAAGGAGTGAGGGGGGGAGGCGGAAGGTGGTGAAGGGTCAAGTGCACCCCCTACCACACCCCTGCACCCCACAGCCTGTGCCTTTTAGTTAAGAAAGCCAGTGCAGGCCACACACTAGCCTGGGGCAGTGGGCTTTGCCTCCCGGCCCCCGTGCTCACCGAGACCATCTTGCCCTCGGAGGGCATGAAGGCAGGCCGGTTGCTGAGCCGCAGCTTGGTCTGCAGCGTGTTGAAGTTGATCTCCAGCTGGCACTTCTCCTGCACCTTGGGCGGCTTGTGGACACGCCGGTAATCCCGGAAGTCCTCCAGCTTCTGCTGCATCTCCTGGATGGTCTTCTGCGGCACGCGGTCCTCCAGCCAGGGGATGGTGCGGCGGATCCACTCCAGCAGCTGCGGGCCCACGAGAAGCCTCAGCGCGCTGGAAGGGCCTTGCCCTGCTCGCAGGCGTGAGGGATATGGGTCTTCAAGGGCCCCGTCTTGCGGCTCAGCTCTGACCCCCCCAGCCTCACTCCTCCACAATCCACACTGGGACCCTCTGGCCGGCAGGTATGGGGTGGCACGCCTGCCGTGAACCACTGTGCAGTTCTCTGGTTACTTCCTGTTCATGCCTCTGCTCCTGGTCTTCCTTTTCCTCCGGTCCAAGCAAGGGGGCCTCAACTCCAGCATCCCTCCTGCCACACCCCACCGCATGGCCCCACTACTGCCATGTCGGTGAGCTTGGCACTGTCTGACAGACATCTTACTGCCTCCTTGCTTGTGGGCTGTCAGCCCACCATGGGAAGAGCCTATGGCATTGCACCACGCCCCGGGCCTGGGACGTACACAATTAGAAAAGAAAAAGTGACATGTGTTTTTGAAGAGCCACTTGTATCTGTTACATAGAGTGAGGACAGGGTACCAACAAACAAACTGGAGATTCTAGAAGAGTAAGACCAGCTACTGTCCAGCACAGACACACTTGAACAAGTGGTTCCCAAATGCCAAGTTCTGGCAAAACGAGAAAGCAAGGAAAAAGGGGTCTGTGTCTTTATATCTTGATGCTCAGAGCCAAATGCCCTTTCTTAGGAATGGATGGGATCCTGAGATAGAACTATGTAACCGTTTTTTGGTGAAAGGACAGTGGTAACACAAGGTAGTTTTTTCTTTTCTTTTTAAAAGTAATCCGTACACCCAACGTGGGGCTCGAACTCACAACCCCAAGATCAAGAGTTGTACACTCCACCAAGTGAGCCAGTCAGACACCCCGGTAGCCTTTTCTTTTAAAAATGGCCTTCACTTGGCAAAACAAAAAGCTGGTCACTACAGTTTGGCTGTCAGGTACTTTTACAAATGTTCCTGGTCCGCAAAATTTAGAACTCTGGGAACCACTAGTCTGGAAGAGCCACGGCTCTCTGAGCTTCAGTGTTGTTTTTTTAAGACGGACATTTCCACACACAGGAGGGAATCCAGAAGAGACGTACTGAACACCCAAATCCCCAGCTGACTTTCTGGGTTCAGGCTGTGGAGTGGGGCTGCCTGGGTTCACATCCTGGCTCTCTACTACTGCACCCGCTGCAGGCCTGGTGCCCGAGCCCCTCTCTGGGTCTCAGTTTCCCCACTTGGGGAAGGGAGTAACACACATTCCCTCCTCTCAGGGCTGCTGTGGAGAGCACAGGGCCTGCCGTGACAAGCCATGGTCCTGTGACCGTGTCAGCGCCAGGGTCTCACTCTATCCCAGGGAGTCACTCATCTCCCGGTGAGGACATGGCAAGCTTTTTAAAACCTCTCCCAATGATTCTGGAGCCGTGTGTTTGTGTGTGTGTGCATGTGCACGCGCGGAACTCTCCTTAAGCACCTCTCTAGGAACCCAAACTCAAGACGGAGGGAGCCAGAGAGCAAGATGACACGCCAGCCGTCTGACCCTTGGCCTTGTGAAACTAGTCTGGAGGGTCACATATCCGCTTCATCTATAAAGCGTCACCCGCTCATCCCTTGGCAAGTGTCACGTGACCGGGAGCCAAGGGTAACAAGGGGCGACCCAATCCTTCTGCTCCGGTGGGGCCACCAGGGCTGGGTGAGTGGCACTCACGTCGCTGGCCAGCCTCTCATAATCTTCCATGAGGTGCTCGTTCTCCTGGTTAACAGCCAGCACCTTGCAGATCCGGTTGGCAGCAGTCTCCGCCTGGGGCAGGGAAGACCACCGTCAGGGCCACGCGGGGCCGGTGACCCTCCCTCCTGCCGGGCTCACCCCCAGCCCGCGCAGCAGTCCCTGAGGAAGGAAGCCGCACAGCTCCAGCAAGACGGCACCCCGAGCAGCCATGTCCTGGCGGGCTCTGCCGGCGCCCCCACACCCTCCCCAGAGAGCTGGGCCCTGCAGCCTGGCCCCTGGAGGGGCCAAACAGCGCTCCCACTAGGTCCTCAGCTGGGCCCGGCCCTGAAGTCCCCTGGGTGAGAGGGTCCCCAGCAGGGAGGCCAAGCTCTGGAAAGCTGTACGGCGCCCTCCGGAGAAGTCTGTGGTCAGAGCACAGGCAGAGCACACGTGTCCCCTTCCTAATCCTCCTGAGGTGGGTGCTGATGCTCACTGGGCAGAAGTCACACTCCCGGGGGCTGCAGGGAGCCGTGCCTCAGAGGGCAGGGAGTGGCGGAGACTGCTCAGTCTCTGCTCAGAACTACAGGACAACGTCCTCCCGCGTCCTGCTGGCGGGGGGGCGGGGGGGGGAATGCAAGGAGTAGAGAAGAAGGAGAGCGAGGGGGTGCCACACGGGGAGAGGAGAGACCAGGTACCTTTCAGGAAGCACAGAAAGGGTCCAAGAGGAGAAGTTGAAACAGCAACAGAACAGGAACAGAAATAGTGAGGAGGGTCTACAGAGTGGTGGGGAAGGAAAACAGAGAGGCTGGGGGATGGCGCCAGACCCAGGAGCGGCAGGCACTGACAGCCTCTCCCATCCACATGCTGCTTCGGGGACAGGCGGGGGGGCGGGGGGGGGAGCAGGGGCCAGAGCGACTGGGGTGTGCACACATGGGCACACGCGCACACACGCACACGCGGTGCATCGCGGTCCCATACGGCCCCAGGCAGTGCTCTTCAGAGAGGAGGGGCAGAGGGGCCTCGGCCAATGAACACCCAGCCTCGGTGAGTGCAGGATGCAGAGGTAAGGTCACAGCTCATGGGCGGAGTCAAGGAGGTCAGTCCCTGACCCCTGGCTTGGAGGGACAACAGTCACCCCATGCTCAGACCACCCTCCACCCCGCCGTGCTGGGCAGAGCTCTGGAGGCAGGAGCAGCTAGTCAGCGGTGATTCCTGGCACCCAGCTCAGGGCTTGGTATGTTTCAGGTTCTCAGAGCGGATGAATGAGTGAGTGAACAAAGGCACACGGAGCAAACGCTTTAGTGACTAGAAATAAACTATCAGAAGAGAATGGGCATGCTTGGTGCCAGGCCTGGGGTTCGCCTTGTATTTATAAAGCAAAACAAATGCCAGAGAGCACTCTTTCAAGAGGCAGGAGGGAGTCCCCGAGGACAAGCAGCAATAATAAAAGCATCACAAGGCTGTCTTGGGAAGTAAACACAGGCTGGGGGAAGCCGGACCCAGAGCTGGAGAAGCTGGGATGCGGCACATCCCCTGGTGAACGGGCAACAGCCTCTCTCACAAGGGGGACCCAGCTGCCCCGACAACCCCCAAGGGTTCTGGCCCGAGTTTTCCTGCCAGCATCCGCTCCCACAGGTCCCTCAAGGCCGCCCAGCCCCGCCACAGCAGAGCTCAGCTCTAAGCACAGGAGGCTGAAGAGGGGGTGTGTGGCGGACTGAGGCTGGATTGGGCCTGCAGAGCGGGGAGTCCAATGGCACACATGCTGTCAGTCAGGGTCTGAGTCCTGGAATGTTCCATGGCTGCCCGCCCCCATGCCCCGCCTCCGCCCTCCAGCAGATCACACCAAGCGAGTTGCAGCCACAAGCTGGGTAGGTGGGGAGAGGCTGTGGCCACACGGCTGGAAGGGCCGTGGAGGCAGGGGCAGGCCCTGCAGGGTGGCCCGGCCACCCGATCATTCATGGAGCACTTACGGGACTCAGCGCTATTTGAATTCACTCCACGCTACATGAACTCAGTTCATCCTCCTACAGATGGAGAACTGAGGGAAGTGACCCATCCAAGGTCACACTGCTAAGAGGCGGTGAGCAGGGTCCACGGTGACAGCGGGCCCAGCCCCTGCCCTGTGACCTCTCTGAACTTCAGTCTCCACCACTTTGAAGTGAAGAGGAAGGCACCCACGCCCCCAGGGTGTGTGCGGGTCCTTGGAGGACTGTCCGCACACACGTACTAAGTGCTCAAGAAACAAGAGCTAATAACTTCCCCTCTTTGACCCCTTCTAACTGGTGATGCAACATCCAGTCGGGGGAGGACACTGCTGCCCGAGGCCAGAGGCCAGGAGGCAAGCGGAGGGCACAGGGGCGCAGGCCTCCAGGCAGGCCTCTCTCCCACGGACATGGTCAGCCACTGCCGCGAACGGACACTTCTAACACTCTGCCCGCATCAGTGAGGCGGCCAGGGCCCGGGGCCCTGCAAACTCGGTGGGCTGGTCAGGCTGAGAGAGGAGTCTGACCTGCTCGCGGCAAGCCTTTCCTGGGGCATTTGGGAGGGAAGGAGCCCCAGTGAGAGGGCACCCCCGGTGCGGCGGGCAAGCGGCTGGCTGTGCATCATGGACAGGGCAGGGCAACCGAGGGCCGACACCGCAGCTCTGCTGGGATTCGACCGCCCAGAGACGCTGGGCTGTCACCACCCTCCTGACAGGGTGGGACGTATTCACGGAGAGAGTATCTGTGCTGTGTCCACACTGGACCAGCGCCGGCTCAATGGCAGAACTGGAGGCCCACCGTCACGAGAAACCTGCCCAGGTCAGTCGTTGTGCTGGGGCTCCAACCACAGATGGATGGTGGGAACGTGCGGGGGACAGCGGGGCAAGTCTCCAGGCACAGCAGCAAGGGGTGCTCCCGCCCCAGCTCACCTTTTGAGCCCCCGAGAAAGCGTGGTAGAAGCAGGACACGTAAGTCATGATGGCTTTCTCATCTGGCCTCAGAGTGCCTACAATATCTGCGCAGAGGGAGAGAGAAAGAGAGAGAGAGAGGCAGGAGAGAGTGAAAGATGCGGGGAGGGCGGCCGGGGCCGGACCCTAGGCTCATGCGGGAGAAACAGCGCTTGCTCTGGACTGGAAGCCAAACCCTGGCTCCGGCTGTGTGGCCACGTTTTGCTGAGGTTTCGTAGAGGGAAACAGACAAGTCTGGATAGGTGGGGTCCTTTTCTAACAGACCTGGGTTTGTGACGCTAGCTCCTGCCTTTAGAGAGAAAGGGGTACCTGGGGGGCTCAGTCGGTTAAGCACCTGACTCCTGATTTCGGCTCAGGTCATGATCTTACAGTTTATGAGTTCGAGCTCCACATCGGGCTCTGCACACTGACAGCAGAGAGCCTACTTGGGACTCTCTCCCTCTCTGCCCCTCCCCTACTTGCGTGTTCTTACTCTCTTTCTCTCTCTCTCTCAAATAAATGAATAAAAAAAAGAAAGACAGACAGACAGACTGGTTTAGGGCCAGAGGGATCAAAAGCTCACTGACCTTTCTGAATACACCAGTGAGATCAGGTGTCACGTGACTACCTAGAACTCCGGAAGAGACCACCAAATGGTCTCCTGGGGTCCTGATCCCAGACCATGGTGACTCTACACACCTTGGCCTTGTTGTTGACCCCAACCTTAGTTATTCCCTCTCCACTCTTCCCTGAATAAGCCAAACTCATTTCTGCCTCAGGGCCTTTGCACTTGCTCTACCCTCTGCCTGGAATGCTTTTCCTGCTGATCTTCATCCAGCAGCACCTGGGCATCACTCCAGGTGGCTGCCCAGCGCACCCAGCGGAAGCGCCCCGGCAGGGCCCCAGCTGACGCAGCCCCCACAGGCACCTCCAGCCCACCACCTGCCCTACGTGCTCTACGGTGCTTATCACCACGTGAAACGACTTTTTATCTGTGGACACGTCTGTTGTCTGTCATGCCCACTGGAACGTATGCTCCATGAGAGCAGGGGTCCTGCCTGACTCAGCCACTACTGGATCCTCAATGCCTGGAACAGTCTGGCACGGGTCAGGCACTCAATGGATACTGGGAGCAAAGACTAATTGGGCAGGGACGCCTGGAGTCGGGGGATGGCTTCCAGTCGGAGAGAGGCCACTGCCGTCTGCAAGAGAAATGAGGTGAGCGTGGGAGGCGAGAGGCAGCGGCGGCATTGGGCAGTGGCGGCGAGGTGGGCCTGCCCGGCCCTGCCCGGTACCTTCTGCGCTCCCGAAAAGGCATGGTAGAAGCTGGACACATAGGTCATTATGGCCTTCTCGTCGGGCCGGGCCGTGTTCACGATGTCTGTAAGTGAACGACAAGGGTTAAACTGCCCAAGGAAGGGCCGTGGGGGGGGGGCGGGGGCGGAGAGGTGGTCGCTCACCGGGATCCAAAGTCTCCCAAGGCCACAGCCAGCCCAGGAGAAGGACCCTCAGAATGGATTCGGTGGCCCCTGACTCCGGTGGGCTTGTCCGTACCCTCTGCCCCTCCAGCCCCTGTGGTCTCTATAAAGGCCACGGCTGTGGGAATTGGATTAGAATGAGGCCACTTCCTCTCTCTGAGAATGGCCTCAAGGGGCTGCTGGACTGTCAATCCCTAGGGCCACCGGAGTCCAGAGACATGGGTCCTGGCCGGGGGTGGTGCACGGCTGGGAAACGGAGGAAGGCCGGAAAGGAAAAAACAAACACTGCACTTTGATGGACTCCAGACCCTGAGCCTAGGGCAAGCCGGAAGTCTGCAGGGGCCTTCCCTAGCCACCTGGCTTGCCCATCCTGAGCAAGGGGCAGGGCTTGGGCAGGACACTCGAGTCCGGTTCTGAGACGTGGCCCCCAAAGCCAGTCATTTTCCGGCTCCTGCTTCCCCTGCGTCGCCATCTCTGAGCCCGCCTGGTCTGCCAAGGCTGCTCCCCCTCCGACTCCTGGGCAGCACCACTGTCCCCGGTTCACCCAGATGCATTCAGCCCTTCTCACTGGCACCGCCAGCTCCTTGAAGTTACCGCAACACACGCCCGCGGGACAGGGTGGGGACTGAACAAAAGGGATGTACTTACCCTCTGCATCCAACATCTTGGGGATGTCTAGATATTTCTCGGCCACTTCAAAGGCGTTGTTCAGGTTGGTGACAGGGTCGTCCTGGGAGGAAGGAGGGGAGGGAAGACTCTGTCAGGGGCAGGGTGCAGAAGCACAGAAGAGCGAGGCAGGCCTGGAAGGGAGGCATCCTGGAAAGGGGCAGGACTAGAAAGACTCAGCCTCCTGTGCTGCTATGGGGGTGGGGGAGGCGGGCACCCGCACGCAGTCAATCCCCATCCAAAGGAAGGCCTCTGGAGATGTGTGTGGGGAAATGCGTCGACCTTGTCCCCAGAGAAAAATGCAGGTGTGCTTTTTCCTCACAGTTTCCTGCCCCCAGCCCCCAGATGAAGACCTCTGTCCTGAAACCTGGGAAGTGTGGTCCAGACCTAAGAGCACTGGGGGGAAGGGGGGGTGACGGGTCAGGGGTAAGCCGAAGGCTCCCACGGTCCAGCCTTCACACCGGCTCCCCACTGCTTCCAGGATCAAAGACCCTCCCTCATGTGCCCTCGTTGATGTCCAGCTAGGGCCCAGCTCGATTACTCAGAGGGGCCTGAAGAGGTGAAGTGCCGGCTCATGCCTCCCCTGCCGGGAATGCCCGCCCCAGACCGTGCCAGCTCACGGTGGCCTCCTTCCTCTGCCGCACCTCTCTGGGCCTACCACTTCCCACCCCCACTCAGCCTGAGCACATGTGCATGGCCTTGTGGGGCCCACTGGCTCTGGACACTGTCCTGCCCCCTCCACTGACTAGGAGCTCCCAGAGGGCAGGACCTTGGTCTTACAGGCTCACAAGCTTTGTGAAGGCAAATGCGAATGGGACCTTGCATGGGAAACACCTGCTTGCAGTGATGGCTTGGAATCCCTTAGCCCTCTTCTCCATCAGACAGAGAAGAAATGCTTCCAGAGTCTAAAGGTTAAGGAAGGGGACCTAGAAGGCATGGCCAGCCAGGTCCTAAAATCACCGTGGGCAGTTGCAATGCCCATAAAGGGAGAAGGGGATAGTCCCCGAGGGGAGCAAGGGAGGGAAGGATTAGCCAACCAAGCCTGGGGTCTGGTGACAGCTGGCACAAGGCTCTCCCAGCCCTGCCCACATGAGCACAGAATCCAGCTCTGGATGCCAGTAACGGACGGGCGTGGAAGAGGCAACCCAGAGTCGGGGTCAGACTCAGGGTCAGACTCTTTGCATCTCTGGGCCACTGAGGGACGTGCAAGCGGCAAACCTTTCTCAGCTTGTCGTACTCGATCAGCTCGGGTCTGTGTCGGTGGATCAGTGCGTTGAAGGCAAGGCCATCCTTCCAGCTGGAGATGGAAAGGCACAGGTTAAAAGGAGGGCCCTCTCACCGTAGTGTAAGCGCTCACAGCCAGGGGCACCTGCAGAACGACTGATTCCCGTTTACTGAGGTAGTGTGTGCGCCAGGCTCTGAGAAGGGACAGCGTGGCAGAGTGGCCATGGGCAGGACTGCCGGGGCCAGACGGTCTGGGGTGAAAACCCAGCGCTTGCGCTTACTGTCAGCGTGACCTTGGGCAAGTCCCATAATCTCCTGCTCCCTCAGTTTCCATGTCTGTGAGATGGGGTAGTGACAGGACCTATGCTTCGCTGGGTTGCTGGATAGCTGAACGAGTAAATACATGTAAACCAGCGCCTGGCACGCAGCGGGCACTTTATAGTGAGTGCGGCCGCCGGGACCGCCAAGACCTGCTGGGCACTGTGTGCGCAAGGCCCCACTGAGCGGGACAGGCCCACTGTGGAGGGTGACGGCCCACTGTGGGGGACCGGCCCTGACCCATGGGACAGACCAGGGGAAGGGAGGGAGGGCAGCTGGGAGGACACCCTCCCTCCTGGGGGGAAACGAGGGGAGGAGGCAGACTGGGGGGCCCTGGCCGTGCACGCACCTGATGTGGAAGTTCTGCACGTTGACGTTCTTGTACGGGGCCGTCTTCCTCTGGCACCAGAGGAGAAGCCCTTCCTTGGCAGAGGTTTCTGTGAACACACAAGGCCGGGGAGCACTCGCTCAAAACTCGCACTTCACAGCCCCGCGCAGGCAGACAGGTGCAGGAGTCAGACAGAAGAGCAGCAGGGCCGGCAGCGGGGGCTCCCCCTGCTCCAGATGGCCGGCAGGCCTCTGCTGACCCCAACACTGGCCTGCACGGAGCCGGGGGGCCACCCCAGGGAGTGGCAGTGATGGGACAGCGCCATGTCTCTGCCCACAGAGCCTGCGCCTTTACCCGCCAGAACACACTGCCAAATAAGCCCCCCAACGCTGGCCTTGGACCCGAGTGCTGGGCCAGGGAGGTGGTGAGGGCAGGCCTGGGGCGCCTAGCGGCTCCCCACGGGCAGCTCAGCCCTCCGCAGACCGGGAGTGTGGAGGGCAGGGTCACCACTGGCCTGGTGCAGGAATCCCCTCCCCACCCAGCAGGGACGACCTTGTTCATGCCATGACACACGCACGGGCTTAGGGGGACCGGCCCCAGGGTCGCGGACGTAAAGGTCTGCGGGTGGGGGTGTCAAACAGAAACACGTAGGCGCTAATGCAAAAGAACCAGGCCAGGCTTGACTCTGTCGCTAGTTTGCTCTGTGACTCAGACTCCTTGACTGGAAAATGGGGACATTCATGCCCACTTGACAAGGGTTGTGTGAGGCTCCACTGAGACAGAGCCACGGAGGCCAGAGGGCTCTAGGTGGATGCCAGAGCTGGGCAGCGGCTGGGGGCCCCTCACCCACAGCCCGGGCCAGATCTCATGAACCAGCCTTGCCTGCGAGTGAGGCCGGGAAACACGCAAGAGCCTCAAGCATGAAGACAGTACCGCCAGACCACCGCCTAGCACACCCCGGCCTGGACAGGGTCCGGGCGGGGAGAAAAGGCTCTCACCTTCCACAGAGATGTCCTGGATGGCGAACCTGAGGATGATGGTCCAGATCATGCCCAGGGTCATCTTTGCGTTGCCGTCCACAATCTCTGCATGCATGGAAGGGGGCAGAGGGTGAGAAGCTTGCTGAAACCAGAGGGGACTCTCTCCGGCTCTATGCAGAGACCGGCTCCGATCGTCCAACGGGGGCCACCCAGGCCTGTCCGCCACCTCCCTGGGAGACGCAGCCTGAGCGCTGGGAAGCGCTGTCCCCAAAACCTTCTGCTGCCCGGCACCTGTGGACCTCTGCACACATGCTGTCCCCACACAGGCTTACTCTCACCCAGCCGGCTCATTCCTTTGCCCAGCCCCAAAGATGGCTCCTCCCTGACGACCTCCCAGGCACCGGGCCTGCATGTGCAGCCTCCTGTCTGCACCCCTCACACGGTCATGGGCATGTCTCCCCACTGGCGGGTGCGTGCTGTACTCCTATTGAGAACCTGTCTGCTTTCTTCCAACCTCACTGCTGCCGCCTCTGTCCAGGCCACCATGGTCTCCCCTCCAACCCCCGAGCTCGACACACTGCCTCCTCCGTGCCCCGTACCATACACTTCCACACAGCAGCCAAGATGGTCACCTTATTTTTTTATTTTTATTTTTTTTAATGTTTTATTTATTTCTAGGAGAGAGAGAGAGAGAGAGAGAGATAGCATAAGCAGGGGAGGGCCAGAGAGAGAGGGAGACACAGACTCCGAAACAGCCTCTAGGCTCTGAGCTGGCAGTCAGCACAGAGCCCGACGTGGGGCTCGAACCCACGAACCGCGAGATCATGACCTAAGCGAAAGTCGGATGCTTAACCGACTAAGCCACCCAGGCGCCCCCAGGGTGGTCACTTTAAAAGGTGCATCAGATTTGTGCCACTCACCTGCCCGCAGCCCTACAACATCGAAAATGAAGCCCGTGTTCTCAAATCCCACCTACAAGTCCTGCCCCGGGTGAGCCAGCCCCTAACTGCCCACAATACGCTGGCCGTGTCCTTCTGGCGAGCTAGGCTTTCTTGCTATCAGGACCTCACACCTTTGGTCACCCACAAAGTGCGCCATGACCCTCTCTCCTCAGGCCCCCCTCCTCAGGTGGCCGTCCCTCCCATCCTCTAAACCTCTGCTGTCACCTCTCCAAAATGTCTCCCCCCATTACCAATCCGAAGGTGCCAGCCCGGTGCCCCCTCTCGCAGGCACCCTGTTCTGCCCCTCACATGCTGCCCATCATTTGTGACCACGTATGTGCTGGTTTTGTTCACCGCCTGCCTTCGAGAACACTGCCTGCTACCCGGCCCCACCCCTGTGAAGGGCAGGACGACGCGGGGCAGGGAGAGCGGGCCACAGGCCCAGCCGGGGACGTACACGCTTTCTTCACTAATTGGACAGCTACTCTCTCAAACGTCTGGGGGCGCTGCAAGGGTCTGCGCCACACGCCCTTCAGCTGCAGCAGCTTAGAGAACACTCATCTTGGCAATGCTCAGGGCGCCATGTGTCTACTGCGGGGAGGAGAAGTGCACGCGGCCTCAGCCCTGGTCTGCCAGCCAGACGTGCCTCTGCAGGCCTCTAATGCCTTCCGCCCCCCGACGTCTCAGCATAGCAGGTGCAGGAAAAAAGACCTTGCTCACTGACCCTCGAGAACAGAAAACTCCAGGGTGGGCTTGATTTGGAAAGGAGGCAGAGCCATCACCCAGAGGACAGGGCCCGGCCTTCCCCAAGGACTCACTGGACAGGAAACGGTGGGGCCTATTAGCCACGAGGGAGAAGGAGAAGCTCCCTCCGCCCCCTAGAAGCCACAGGTTGATGGCAGAGGGTGGCTTTTGGCCTGAGAGTTCCAGAAGGAAATAAGCACAGCCCGCTGCCCCAAGGCGGGACAATGACGGAAGGACACCATGTGTGTCGGGCCCTTTCCCGGGGCTAAGAACCCAGCCCTGGAAACCAGGCAGTCCCCCAGCCGGGAACAAGGGCAGGTACCCCGTCAGGAAACCTATGCTGCATTCCTCTCGAGTGCCAGGCACTGAAGAGCAGGGACGGGACACAGTCTGGCCAGGCGGCTGCAGCTCCCACACCCAGAAGGCCGCACAGGGAGGCTGGCCACGGAGAGCTCGGAGGGCTCCCCGAGGGAGGAAGACGGATTCTCTCGTGACACGTGCACCAGCTGCTTCCCGGACCTATAGCTGTGCCCCTACAAGACAGCCATGTTTCGGCTGCGGCCCAGACCGCGTGGAGAGAAGGGCGATGGGGGGCAGGCGGCAGCTCTCAGGTGTTCTGAACCCCCGGGGTGCCTCCGGCAGGCTACTCTCCAGCTTTCTCCCAGGGCCCGGTGGCCACAGGGGCTGGGAGTGAACCAACTCGGGCATGAAGGGAGAACATTTTTAGACAAAGTTTTTCTCCAAATGAAAACGGATGCATGCCACCGGGTCCCTCCTCTAACCCCTCCTGTATTTATGGGCTAGCATTTGAGCAAAATAAATGCAGCTGTGAGAAGCAGAAGGCTGGAGCAGCGCCAGGAGAAAGATCCGTGCAAGGACAGAAAGTTTGAAGGGCCGACTGATTTTGGGGTTTTGATTTTTTTAAACAAACACCAACCACCCCAACCATGGCATGTGACGCTTGGCGCCCCTCCCTGAGGTCCCAGGAGGGGGCAGAGCTTTGGAACTCGGCACACACACTCTGGCCTAGAGTCTTGGCCAACCTCTCAGAGCCCTGTCATTAACAGCAATTAGTTTTCTTTGTTTTTCTAGAAGCTGGGACAACATGGATGTCAGGGTGTAGGAAATCCTGCTCTGATGAGCTGACTCTGTGAGTGCAATCTGACGGGGAGCTTCTGGGCTCCATCAGGCCGCGCCTCATCTCCAAAAGGACCTGTGAGCTAAGGACGAGCCGGCTGCTGGGGGAACAGTATGCTGCTGCTTTAGTGGAAAGGTCTAGAACGAAGGATGGCAGTGCTAGGTGTCCCCACGGGGCACAGAGGGCCCTGGGTATCCAGTCAGGGGCCCAACTCTCTCAGGCCAGGCAGCCAGAAAAGTCTGGTTACTGACCTTCGGACTTGCACTTCCCACCCCAGAGCCCTGACACTGGGCCTCAAACGTCCTCCCCCAAGATCTCCACAGATACCAGGCAGGGCCAAAGGGCAAAGGTGCTCCAGGCACCGGGACGCCAGGTCACGTGTCTGTCAGTGTTTCTGAGGCCCAGCACAAGGGCCAGTGAAGGGTCCAGGGTCCAGGGCAAGGCCATTCCTGCCCTGTAGAAGAGGCCTGCCCTACAGGAAATTGGGCGCCGGCTTCCCGAGTGTTAGACAGATTGCTCTGCGTGCGGAGGGGAGGGGGAGCTTGGGGGCCCAACGATTGCATGAGGGCCGCCACTGTGGCTCTGCTGGATACACACTGGGGCTTTACCCCCCCAAGCGCTCATCCCCAAAGTGCTCTCTCTGCTGCCCACACAACTCCTGCTCAGAGCCCAGAGCTGAGGCTCTGAGCCTCAGATCAAGGACTGAGTTGCCCCTTCCCAGCTCACCTTCTGCCCCGATGGAGACCAGCTTGACTCCTTTGCTGGCGATGAAGTCCAGCGCCTTGTTCACATTGTTGATCTTGTGCACTCTCATCTTGCCCCGCTCTGGCTTAGGTAACCGCTCCCCTGAGAGCCGCACCCAATGAAGAGGGGGAGAAAGGGAAACTTTAGTGTCCTGTGCCCTCCAGAAGTGGCCACCAGGGCACTCTGTCCACCCCCGACCCTGTCTGGTGCCTGGGTGTGCTGCAGTGCAGCCCTTCACGGCCTCACTCTCCTCCTAGCAGCGAAGGGACAGCTAAGGTGGGCCGGGTCCCCGGGACCTGCTCCGGGTGCGGGTGGTACTGCTGGACAGGAGCCTCACCTGAAATGACCTCCAGAAGGAGCATGAGCTTCAGCCCGTCTCGAAAGTCCTCATCGATGTTCTCGATCTGCGTGCCGGCCTTCCTCAGGTGGGAGTTGCACCAGGCTGTGAACGTCTGGGGAAGCAGGGCAGAGAGGCCTGGAGGGTCAGCGCGGCTGCTGGGCTTTCTAGCAAAAGGGCTGGGCCACAGCCCTGACCCGGGACAACAGTGTCCACCATGGGGCCTTCCTATATGCTGTTTCTGATCTTTAAGCGACCTAGGCAAGTCAATCTGAGGAAACTGAGGCTGGGGGCAGTTAAGAGACCCACCGCATGATTGTCCGGATGATAAGTGGCACAGCACGGACTAGAACCTGTGCAAATGTGCCTGGGCACCAGGCCCCAGTATGGAAGCGAGACGCAGGGCCCTCACTCATACGTTCTCTGGCACAGGCACCTAGAGCCCTCCACCACCTCCCCCCACCCGAGCAGGCAGACGAGGCCACAGGTCCTAGTCGGTGCTGGCTTCCTTGCCTCTCAGGTAGGGGCTGTTGCGGGCGCAGAGATGACCTGAGATAGGAAAGCCGTTGGAAGAGAAAAGCCTGCTGTAAATGTAAGGTTTCCTCCCCTCAGTGTCTCTTGGAGTTTTGGGTGGCCTGGCAGCAAGCACCTCCCCTAAAAGGCCAGGAGCACAGGGCCTCTGAGCCCTGGGCAAGCCTCATCTGTTTCCCTACAGGCCAGACACCCTCTAGTCCCTGGAGAACATTCCACATTCTACTCTTCCAAATCTCAGGGGGGCTTGAGGAGGCTGGAAGATACGTGGGAGGTAGGCACCCACCCCACCAGAGTTAGGCGGCCATATCTGAGGAAGTGTCTGGAACAAAGGGCATGCAGGTGCTGGGAGGGGAAAGGATGCTTTCGGGTAGAGAGGGCCACAGACAACAAACCCAAACCCCCAACCCCAAACCCAGAGCATCCAGCACAGGGCACCAGCCACTCGGCCATGTCACCAGACACCAGCCCCCAGGAAGTGTGTCCCATCAGTTAAAGGTGGACGTGTCCAGACACCTTCTGGGGAAACCGGCCCAATTAGCCTCCCACAGCAGGGTCTGGGGAAAACGCCCCGCTCTTGGTTCTCACAGAACCCCGTGCCCCGCCCCCCATCTGCAGGGGCCAGCCTGGAGGTGGCAGAGGGCCAGGAGTGCACACGAGCGCACGCTCCATGCCCAGGCAGAGCCAGAGGCCACGTGGGGGGCGAGGGGCTTCCAAGCAGCCTCTGGCAGAGCACCATGTGTTTTGACAACTGTCACCACTCCTGCTCATTCAGACACAACACAAGGCCCCTCCAGACAAAGGAGCCCCCTAATTAACACGCTGCACACAGCGAGGACGCAGTGAGGTTTTCTTCCAAACCCAAATGGTGGATGCGAAGAGTTCCTCTGCATGGGGGACACAGCCCACCCTGTGCAGAGCCATCCCCTCAGGCAGGGTGCCTGTCCCCTACCTCTGCCTCTCCTGAGCTGGCACCTGCTGATCCCTCAAAGTCAGCCTGAAGGGCAGCTCCTCGGGGACATCCACACCGACATGCTCACCCTGACCCGACTCTGATCCCCGACCGAGTTCTGGCCACGGAGCAGGTGCTCCCACTGAGGAAGCAGGAATGTGCCTTCCCCGCCTCGGTTCCCAGTCCCCCTCCACAGCCCTGAGTTCAGACAAACCAGGGCCAGGCTGCTGGCTGCACTACGCACACGGACACGTCGTCCAACCTCCCTAACACCTGCCCTCCCCCCCCAATCTGGCACGTGGTCTGGGAGGGTGCGGTGGCGATGCCTGCAGAGCACGTGGCGGGTGCTCAATACACAGCAGTCCCTGGTCGTCACAGTGCCTCCCCCGATCTCCTCTCCCGAGATCCTGCCACCGCTCCCAGAGTGCGCTCTCTGTCCCCCGGCTGCCCCGGCCACCATGTGGCCCCCCGCAGCTCCCCACAGCAACTTCTAGTCATTCGTGTGTTACTGGAGGTCGCCTGCACGCGTGCAAGCTGCAAGGGGGCAGGAGCTCCGTGTCACAGCTCACGGGCTGCTGTAACGCGTGGGGCACGGCCAGCTGCGGCCGGCCGGCGAGGTGTGCAGCTCAGCCGTCCTACCGGCGGGCGGCAGGCCGGGCTGGGGCAGGCCGTGCATGTACCTGAAAGATGCCAGTGAGCAAAGCGGCCGATCGCACCCCGAGGGTGAGGACGGAAGAGGGCGGTTCCCAGAGTGCAAGCCCCCTGGTGCCCCGGTGCTGCCGGGACCAAGATACAGGCCGCGGGACCGCAGGCAGGGCCAGAAGCGTGTCTAAATGGCAGCCCCCGTCACCTCAGCCCGCCTGGGTGATGCCCACAGGCTCTCAAAGGGCATGGGTCTGGGTCTGAATGCCAACTCCTGGACCTACTCACACCTCAGTGTCCTTCTGTCGGATGGACTCGGCAGACCCGACGTCCTGCAGTGGTTGCAAGGACAAAATGAGGGAGATGCTTTAAAGCACCTAACGCGGCGCCTGGCACAGAATTAAGGCCGAACGAACAGTCTGTGTGCACGGGGGCTGCTGCCCTGTCTGCAGAGGCTCTGACCCCACCTCCACGATTGGGAGACAAAATGAAATTCAGGAAACCCTCTTCCTGTGGAGGCTGCGAACAAATCCCGCCTCGTGGGGTTCAGGCTCTCCCTCCTCACAGACACGTCCCCATCCTTTGCTCATCTTCCCTGGGGAGCACGTGAGAGCTCTGGGCCTTGGGGCTCACGCAGACCTGGTTCAGATCTGGCCTCTGCCGGCCAGGCAACCTGCCAGAAGGATAACCCTGATGATGACACGGGGACGGTAACCCCTCCGCTTAAACGAAGACTGAACGATGTAATGCAAGTGAATCGCCTAGGACTGCGCCCGGCACAGATTACGTCAGCACTCGGGATTACACATAGGTCGAAAAAAGGCCTGTTTCCGAGTCAGTGGTCCCTGTGGCCTGTACTTCTGTCTCCGTCGCGGGAAGCAGGCAGGGCCCCCCGCAGAACACAGGGCAGGGCTTGGGGAGCACATCCCTGGCCTGGCCCGGGTGGCAAGAGCGAAGCGCTCTCTCCTGAGCCGGCCACACACAGAATGGGGCCTCCTACCCTTATGCCCTGCTTGGTTGTTTTCTCCTCCTGGAAGGTGATGGGCGTGTGCCGACAGCAGAGGCTCACGGACAAGGAGAGCAGGACCTCGCAAGGCCACCCTCCGGGCACGGGTCAACCCAAGACCACCCCTTCCTCAAGCAGCGGCTGGGGAGCAGGAGCTGCGGTGCTAACAGGACACGAAACATCCCGTTTTTCCTAGCTGGTCACAAGAATAACTCTCTACTCACCCACTTCCTCTCCCCACCCAGCGTAGGCTAAGCTGTGGGGGACAGAGTGGAGGGTGGTTTCAACAGACAGAGGCCTTGTGCGCCCACCACACCGCCCTGCGCCGTGCAAAGTCCTCAGAGTGTGACGTGAGCCACGGAGCCCAACCGCCAACAGGTCCCACTGCTCCGCACGCCCCGGGCCCCTGTGGGGCTGGAACACGTCCATTCCCTTGACAAGCACTTGCTGGGGGCCGACCCCGGGCCAGGTCCTGTGCCAAGGACACGGGAGTGAGCAGAAGTGGACACAGCCTGCACTCACGGAGCGCCCAGTCCGAACAGGGAGAGGATCTCCGTAATCAAGTGACCACTAGGCTACAGAAGTGACACCCACAGGAGAAGTAAGAGTGATGGCCGGCGCAGACATGTCTGCAGAGCTCACTACGTGCTGGGCACTGTTCGAGGCACTTTGTTACGTATTAACTTCTCCCATCTGCATCACTACCTTGTGGGGCAGGACCACCACTGCCCCATTTTACAGATGAGGAAGCCGAGGGTCGGACGGGTGCTGTGACCTGACCACAGGGAGTCACGCGCCTGGCAAGTTATAGAGCTGGACTTAAAGGCAGGTACTCTGAGCCCCGAGGCCCTGCTGCGAGGTCCTGGCCTGTGCCCTCTCTCCCGCCAGCCCTAGAGAGGGGGCTAAGGAGCACTCAGCAGGGAAGCCCCTGATCTAGGCAGGGGCAGACACGGGGGAGTTTCCCCAAGGAGGCAATTCCCCCACTCTGGCAGGACTGAGAATGAGTTAAGACAAAAACGAAGGGAGACTTTCCAGGTGACAGGAGCAGCACGTGCGAAGGCCCTCAGGAGGCTGGAGAGGGGAAGGGGAATGAGGCAGGGCTTGCTGTGCCACGAGGCTGGCAGGGCCCACCTCACGGGGCTTCCGAAAGGTCACGCTGGCTGCTGCCGGCTGAGGGCGGCAAGGGCCAGTGTGTGAGGACCAGGAAAAAACAGAGTAAAAGCCTTTGAGAGAAGCTGAGCAGTGGGAGGAAGGCAGAGGAGCCGCGCTGGAGATACCAACTGTCGTGACTGAGGAAGACAAGCCCGGGGGTTCTGTTTCACTGGGGGGTGTAGGCGGTGTCCAGAGCTACCCGCACTCTGTGGCAGCAGGAAAAGGCACAAGGCATCGAGCTGGGCTGGGCTTTATCGCTAGGGCCGTGTTCGTGGTAGCACGGACTCGGAGCAGTGGCCCTGTCTTCAGGCGCTCCATGGATCTACCTGGTTGATTCCACTGGGAACCCCTATTAGGCACCGGGCACAGGAAGAAGGGAAACAGACGCAGGATTTACATTCTGGTGGCGGAGGGGTGCTAAAGGTAATTATGCAATAACTGCTAATTACTGGTTCCTACTATTTATACATAGTGACCCTTTAAAACCTCCAACCTCACGATCATGTAAAATTATCATCTCCATTTTACAGACGAGGAAGCTGAGGCGGGGAAGGGGAAGGGACTCGCCCAAGGTCACAGAGCTTGTCAACAGTTCCAAACACGGGGCGGCCGCTCATCCACAAGGCAGGAGCAGGACACTGGGTACCAGTTTGGCACAGCAGAGCCAGCAGAGTGGAGTTACGAAGGGCCCCGGCCCCACCTCAGCCCCCACGTTGGAAGGGAGCGCACAAAGCGAGGCCACCAGGGAGAGCCATGCCTCCAACACTCGCCTACGTCTTGAAGGGTGGCCTGGACCTCGGTGAGGCAGGGAAAACGAGCCAGGGGCGTCCCTGCCGCTGTGAGAAGGGAGCCTGCGCCCAGCCCTGGCCTAGCTAGGGAGGAAGGAAGGATGCGACTGTCTTTGAAAGCACACATGAAAAAAACCACAGAGAAGAGGCTTTAGAACCTGCCTCTGTACACTGGCAGCCTGTTCAAGATCTTTCTCTGGTGCGAAAATAGCCCCGGGTGTGAGTGGGGGAGGGGAAGGGCGGGCAGAAGAGAAAGAGGAGCCTTGGGGACCCGGCCACCACTCCCAGTGCCACAGTGCACCAGCAAAGGCAAGCTTCAGAGGGGCCCCTGGGCGGTTTCTGCTTTGTCACTCCATACGTGGGGGGGAGGGAGAGGAGACCATCCCTGGTCATAAAGTCCTTCCTGTGTCACAAGGACCCCTCCCAGTGGCCAGGATGTGGGGCGGCTGGGTGAATGAATGATGGATATTGTTCGGGAGGTGACCTAAGCGGCCAGGAATGTGGCAGCAGGGGGCTTTAATGAGCCATTCATCGATGACTCCCTCCCCTGCCCTGTCCGGTCCCCAAGAGGTAAACCCTGTCTACTCGGCCCATACTGAATACAAGTAAACATCCCAAGGCACAGAGCAACGCAGCGGCGGTCCAGTGGGCAGAGTGATGGTGAGTATGAGAGGCAAGGGTCCTGGCGGGATGCAGCCGACCCAGCTGAAAAAACTCCTTCCCTCTTCTCAACGACTTCCTGTTACAAAACATGGTCCCTGTTACAAAACACGGTTGTAGTACTGAAGGGGGTGGTGTGGAGGGAAACGTCTGTTGGAAGCTGGAATTCCACTAAACCCAGAAGAAAGGGAGTCTCTTGCAAAGTCAGTCTGGGTCTGGAAACAGGCTCGGCCAAGTCCCCTAGCGGGGGCGGGCGTGCTGGCTTCGATTATGGGCCCTGGCAAGCAGGGCTCCCGGACCAGGGTTGGAGGCTGCGCCACTTCTACTCATGCGGCAGATGCTCGCATGTGGACTCCATGGGCTCCACGCTTAACAAAATTTTAGGAAAAACCCTTTGCTGCCTCACACCGCATTCCCCGTCTTCCGCCGTGTGCACCGCCCACCCCCTGAGCGGGACGGCACAGGCCAAGAGCCTGACCCACGAGGCCCAGGACTGACTGGAATCGGTCACGGCAAATTCCCCCGGGTACACGGAGGCAAGACCGGGCTTCCCATGGTGCTGGGAGTTTTCAAACCTTGTCTCTGCAATACCGTGTTGGGTTTGCCGCTCCGCTGGGGCATCAGCTGCCTTGAGGGGGAGGGCGCCGTCCCACCTCCTGAACTCCCACCTTGCCTGCTGTGGCCTCTGATGCTGCCCATGGTTCCTGCTTCCACGGGTCCTCAGGAAGGGTGTCTGGGGCTTGGACACAAGGGAGGGACGGCTATTTATTCCTAGGATAGGCACCCAGCCTTCTTATCGCCCATCTGCCTGGCCACTGCCAGGCTGCAGACGAGGCCTGGCCCCAGTGGGGCATCTTCTCTGTTCCTGAAAGCAGAAACTGCTCCCTTGACCCCTGCGCTTCAACACTAACCATAAAGGCCCTTTCTGGGCCCCACAGCTCAGCTGAAGGGAATCTGGGTTCCCAGTGGCTCAGGCAAAAGGGCAATCACCCTGGCAACATCTGTATGGACCATCCAGGCAGCCAGGGAACCTGTGAGCCTCTGGATGGTTCTGAGATTGAGCACGATCTTTGAAGACCCACTGCCTTTACCAGATCCGGAGGGGACAGAATCCAGGGAGCAGGCTGAGGACAGAAAATGAACTGGTCATGATAACATGGCCACAATGCAGATGGATGCAGCCCCGCCAGCACGGGAAACTGAGGCTGGTGGTTTCGCAGCACGGGGGACCCCATGAGATGCCCGCCCCAGACTCAAATCCATAGCCAGCAGGGGCAGGGCAAGCATGGTATGTGCCTGCCCCATGACGACATAGCCTAATTCGAAAGCAATTACAGGGAAATATGGAATGCTGCTTATGTCCTGGCCTGACGCTGCCTTATTCGGACTTTTCTCAGCCTACATGAAAAAGCTCTGCCTTCCCAGTCAGAGGAGAGGTATAAATACCGCAGAGTGGAGTAGTGAGCATTCCAAAGGTCCTGCGTGTCCATCCAGAAAGCCGCCTTCCCCCACACCCCCTCCCCAGCAGCCAACGTTCCTGCCTCGGCCGATGCACCAGAACACGTGCACGTTGTCACTCCAACAGACTGGCCTGCATGTGGTTCCTACCTCGTGACAAGCACTGGCTTAAGACTTTCTTGTAGGTCTTTACAGGGCCAGTTTTTTGCCATCACTCAGGACTTCCTGCGGATGACATCACCCCAGGTCTTCCCTGCTCCTGACATGTGCCCCGTGCAATCACTTTACTACGGTGGGTCATATGCATTGTACTTATTACTCTCAGAAACGAGGTCCTTTGTGGAGAAGCAGTCTCCCTCCCAAGCGAACCATAATCTCGAGGGCGGCTGAGCCCAGTCCACTGCAGGACCCACTGCCTTGCACAGTCGGTGCTCAGTAAATCCTACAATGATTCGAATGTTTTTAGGGCTTCTCATGTCTAGTCATTTATGACTTCATGGTTTCTAACCTCATTTTATACTGGTGAGAGTCCCAAGTTTTAGGGCTAAAACTGCTTGCTTTCAAAAGTTCACAAAAAATAAATCCCGGAGCTGCAGATATTCCACACCCAAGCCAGGGAAGCCGCTGCTGGCGGCCTGCCCCTGCAACAGAAGGACGGAGCCCTCAGGAGCCTCGTTCACTGCGGCATCAAGGCCACTGGACTAGCAGAGACCCTGGTTTAAGGGCGGGGCCTAGGCGGTGGGTAGCAGCGGGCGAGGCACGAGGCAGGCTGAGGAGAGGACAGGGTGGCACGGTGCTCCAGAGCAAGGGTCCTCGAATCTCAAACATGGGTTCAAATCCTTGCCTGGCCACTTACTGGGCGTGGCCTTAGAAAACAGAGGTCATCTATTTCAGCTTCAGTTTGCTCCTTTGTAAAATGAGGGTAACAGACACGATGAGAGCATTCAACAGGGCAATACGCACAGCCTGCAGAGAGTGAGTAATCAGGAGATATTCCATTCATTACTGTGTTATTCCTGTTCCAAAGGGGCGAAGCCACCCCCCCCCCCCCCCCCCCCCCCC